>NW_010400598.1:9814-14101 GCF_000710305.1 Buceros rhinoceros silvestris | reverse complement strand
AAATGCTGATGTACACTACTTTCTGATGGCTTGTTTAATGCCTACTATAAAACATGACATCACCCCTTTTATATCCCCTGCCACTAACTAGCAACATTCTTTTCTGTAAAATATATGCTCAAGTTCCAGATCCACTTCCGTATGTGACTGAATTGTTAACATAATGACTAGTAGAGGGAGAGGTTGTCAAGGTTTCATCTTTCATTTTAGATTGGAATGTCATATTTTGCTACAATTGTCTCATAAATCTTCCCCCATTCTTGGCAGGCCTCGGCCGCCCCGTGCCCGGGTCTTTGATGTCCAGAGGTAGAGCAGCAACTCTTTCACGGGCACCCCCTTGTCGTGGGGAAGGAGCTTGCGTGCCCTTGTGAGGTTGAGAGCTGTGCTGGGGGTTGCATGTGCCTCCGGTGGGGTCTCCCAAGCCAGACAGGTCTCAACTGAAGGGTCAGACAAAGTGTGTCCACAGGCAGGATGGGCTCACTAGCCTTCGGGCAGCCATCCTAGGAGAAGGACAACTCTGACTCCAAACCTGAGCAGATGGAGCTCGTTTAGCCTTGTAAGGCATCCACCTAAGAGAAGGATACTCTAACCAAACCTACGACCTGAGGACTTCGCTGTCACTGTTCAAGCTCGCTAGGCCCTGGCAGATGAACCTCAGGTGGAGCCAGTTCCGCGCACACTGCGCCTCACCTAAAAAATCCACCGCGCAGGCCTGAAGGGTGCACCCATCACTTGCAGTAAGCGTGGGGAAAACCCTTCCCAAATCTTTGTTCATGAAGCCAAGCCATGATGTCTCATAAATTGTGTTACAGGTAACAAAGTTATCTCAACATTTTTTCAATAGTAAATGCATATAAATGTAGAAGCAAAGAGTAAAGAGTACCAACGAAGAAGCAGAGCTGGTTTAGTATTTATGTGGGAGGAACTCTGGTCTGTGGGATAACAGAGTGGTAGCAGCCCACGGAGATATAACAGAGTCCTCAAATAAGTCCTTACAGTCTCACATCCTGTCATTCCCTTCAGAAATACGAGATGGCAGAGCACTGGCGTGTGACTCCCTATATCCTCTACCACTGTATAAGTCCTTTGTAGATCTGAGCTTACAACCGTGACTCTTAAGAGCACTTAAAAGGTGTATTAAAGCAGTTTGCTGAATTTGCTATTAGCAAAACCTGCAGGTTTGTTTGAGGAGAGACGCCTTGGGTAAAATTTTCCACTGAACATCCCTCTGTAATCGAAACTACTTTTACACACCTGGAAAAATCTCCTTGTGGGGCTTTTTAAGACATCTACTGATATAATTATAGAGTAAATTAGCTTGGAAGAGATCTCTGGAGATCATCCATACCACCACATAATCAAAGCAGGGCTCACTTTACCGTTAAACCGTGTTGCTTGGGACCTTGTTCAGAAATCTGAATATGTGCAAGGATGGAAACTTCACAACTGCTTTGCTTTTCTCACAACGCAGAAATGATGAGTCATAGACTCTTAAGCCCTAGATTAATTAGCAGCCCTTGTTCAATGCAGCATTTCAGCACGTGAGTAGAAACAACCTGACATACTTCCTTATATTGCTTATTGAAGTTGGATGTCAATAAAATTAGTATCTACCACCTTTATGAATAATTTTGAAGAGTATGTGTTTTTCAGACAGTTGAAGAGATGTAAAGAAAGATGGTAATGTTGCAACAATGAATTTTTAAAACCTGTTTATCTGATAATACGACTTTCCACTCCCACATGGCTAGAGGTACATTTGTCTTGGAAGAGTAGTCTGAAGAAATGCACTATACCTCTGCTTTTGGTCTTGTTTTAAGAAAGTCTCTTTTGTACACTCCCTTTTGACTGAAGACAGAAGGGAACAACAACGCATAAGCACTGGCCTCATCACCATAATTAGTCCTGTCACTGATGCGGCGAATTTGAGGAGCAGGAAGATCTGAACGAATGGTTGGAACACCACACACTCGATAACCTGAGGAAATCAATCAACAGGTAGCATGGAAAAGCCTGGATATAAAGATTGTACCTGAGAGGATGAAACACTTTACATAAAGTAAGAACAAATTTGATACTTTGTCTCACATAGTTTCAATAACAGGTTCTATAATTTTCTTCCTCATCTCTTTTTTTCATATTTTTAGAATTCCTAGCTTCAGCTGCATCATGAAATCTGGCAGTAATATTCTAGTATTTATCCAGTAATTGCAGCTGAAAACATTTTCAGGAGATTCCAAGAAGATACTGTTCTCCTAAAATTACTAGCCTAATTTCTCAAAGACATTTAGATTAACTTTCATATTTTCAATGGATTAACCATGCTAAACATCCAAGCCATGCCAACTTTCAAGGCACAATCCTAAAAAAAAACTTAGTTTACATACATAAATTCACTATTGTTCATTGGTAGAACCTGTATCAATACTCTTTTAAACTTGTTTCTGGTTTTGTCTTAGATAATGCTCAGAAGTGAGAAGTACAGTCCACTGTACTTACAGGTTGTTGGGAGACCACCTACTACAGCATTATACTGAGAAGTTGTTTGATAATTTGTAAATACACGATCTGTTGGTCTTCTAAGCATTTCTGCTGTCTTTTCCAAGCTTCCCGGTTCTTTTAACACAAGATCTTCATGCATCAGTAGTGGATCATCAGTTATCTTTGTGCCTTCAGTCAGAACAGGTGCCTCTAGGTTTTTTCCTATAAACAAAAGTTATGGTACAGCCAGGATTGATTATCAGTGCATCATAGACTAAGAGGTAAAAACCACTAACTGAATCCTTGAACATTTATAAAGTAGGTAATATAATTAATCTGCCTTTCTGATAATAATTCTAAGAGACTTTTTACTTCCTCCTGATTTATGGGACATTCTCAATGTGCATCTCAGAACGCCAGGGTGCTGAAACACATTTGTATGTGAGGCTCCAGCGGTGGTAGGCAAGGACTAGGTGCACTCTGTAAATCATATTCTTCCAAAAGAGCACCGAGTCTACAACAGCAATGTCCTTTCAGTAGTTGTTGTAAGAACAAGATCATCTCCACAATTTCCCAGTATTGTCTTCTACCTTTTGTAATTATTTTTTCTTCAAACTCTTTAACAGCCATTTTGTCTTTCCAGTTCAGAAAGTTTGTAAACTCCAGATAATTAATCAGACCATCTTTATCCAGATCGCAACAGTCAAATAAGGCATCCAGGAGCTCATCATCTAGATTCAGATTAAGTTGGAAACAGGACTTTCATAGGTCATCTTTGTCTATCATTCCATCTCCATTCTATTATAAATACAATAAAAAGTCGTTTTAACAGCCATTATAAAAAGGCTCCTCCAAAACGAACACATATACTTAGGTGTTTTATAAAGGGTAACACTGCTGATTACAGGAAGAATCCCCAAGTAATTTAGAAATTAAAAATCTGCATGTAAGAGTGTCAACAAATATTTTTCAATTTAAATAACAGTGATGTGAGAGTAAAAGAGTGTGACAGGATATTGTGACAAGAAAACAATCTTATCAGAAACGTTGAAGCAAACACAAGACTTCTTTTGTAAGGCATCGGTCATTCTGTATACATTACAATTAATGTTACGTATGAAATGTCAATTATAATCTTTTCTTCCAGAAGAAAAAAAGATCTAAAATTCTGATGCTTGGTGACACAGTCAAAAAGTACAGCTTGGAAGAAAATATGAACATAATCCCTGCAGCCATTTTTTTTTTAAGAAGAAATACCATAACTGAAGAGCAAAAAATGCTAAGATTATTCCTGCTCACACGTCCCTTGCCCGCTGTTAACTCAGATATTCTAAATACTGTTGTGTTTAATTCCATAGCATATCACAGTAGATAAAACATACAGTAACTATGAAGCTACTTTGTCTTTATAGTCTTTGTCTGTACTTGCCTTGCTATGCTTACGTTTCTTCATACGTACCTCCATAGCATAAGAGCACTAAAATCACACATTCTTTTACGTTTGTACTTTTTCAAAGCACTAACCTTATCATAATGCCTGAATGCTTCTAGTAATACGTCAAAATTCTCATAGTTAGTTTCTTTCAAACTTTGCCAAACTGCAGTCAAAACAGCTCGCTCTCTGTCTCTACCATGGAGGAACTCACAAGGAACCTGGCAGCGAAGAAGATCACCAACTCCTATAAAAATAAACACTTCCTCATTTGGTTGCACATATACAGAAAATGGACATTTTTTAAAAATGGCTTTCCATCTTAAGGAAAAGGAGAATTTCAGTTTCAAGATGCTGATTTTTCAGCGCTGCTG
>NW_010400598.1:0-9731 GCF_000710305.1 Buceros rhinoceros silvestris | reverse complement strand
CTGAACCTCTCGTAGGGCCATTTCATTAAAAAAACAAATGGTCCATATGACAATTTCTCTACTCACATGTAGTTAGTATCAAAAATTTTTAAACAGCTTAATATAGCTTCACAAATCCATCCACTGCTTCCAAAAGCTGCTGACAGCAGTAAGAGCTACTCCAGATAGTTGAGAACAAAAGAATACATATTATTAGTCTATCACTTCCAGTCTGCTGTATTTCAGGATACTAAAAAGAACCAACAGCAAAGTCAATGTAATATTTCAGATAATTACATACCACTGATTCCTAGAAAAACAATGTACTATTTTTGTGTTATTCCTCCCAATTTTTAGGTATCCTAACTTTATTGGTATTTTTAAACACTTCAGCACACTGAGCTACAGTTTTCATCCAAGTGCCCAAGACACCAAGGTCACTTTCTAGAATGCAAGAAGTTAATTCACAGTCCAATAACAAACAGAAGTAGCTCCTAATTCCCTTCTAAGAGCACTGTACCCGCATTATTTTCTACTTGTTAATAACAATTTTTTTTTGTTCAGTTTCTTCTGCTGTTTCTTATAGGATACACATACCTACATATGTAAAATATTTAATTTTATTAGAGTACACAGTGAAGCACGTATAAAAGCTTGTGCAGAACTTGAACAAGCCTTCTCTGGTTTTGACTAATTAAAAAACTTTGAGCCACTTACATATTTTCCTGCCTAACTATTCACTGTACTCCCTAGTTATTAAAGATATTAAAACACTATCAGTCCCAACATTGGCTATTTGAGCTGACCAGCTTTCAAAACTTCATCATAACAAAAATTAACAATTTTTTTTATTTTCATTCTGTTTTCTGTCTCCCTGCTAACTTCAAAAAAATATTATTATTATTTATAGCTTGGTTTTTTTACTCTTTTTATAGAAGATATGGAAAAATCATTGGACAAAAGACTCATAATTTATTTAAATAACCATTTAAAATAGCTTTAAAACAAACAAACAAAAAACCAATATGATCATTCAAAAACTAAAGTTTCTTTATTTCTGACATTCAATTTTTTTCCCATTAGCAACTTCAATTCCTCTCAAATTTTCCTTCCAAATATTTACTGTCACTGTTATTTGTACCTTGCCTCTAAGATTTTAGGAAAATTCTGTATTACACAGGCAACAGTAATTACTTCAGCACAGTTTCATCAACAAGGTAAGATTTTTTTCTGCCCCTGAACTTACCGTATTCATCTGGACGGAGTAACATTCCAAATGTATGGCCTGGGGGAACGTTCATAGTTTCTGCTATATTGTCAATAAGCACATTTCTTTGTTAATTGTCAGGCAGTTTATTAATAGCCAAAGTAAACCTTGTGCTATTATTTAAAAAAAAAAAAATTACTATCTGTTTCGTAATTAGGGATGATACACACAGTTCACCTGAAATTTATCAGTACTTTGTTTCCAAGTTGCCATTACAGAAAAGCATCTCTTTATAAGCCTGTTTAGAATATTTGCTGTTTGTAATACAGCACAACCAAATGTAAACTTTAACTTTTTGAACATACACTCATCGAAAGGAAAAACATTCTATGCTAAAGTATTTTTTTCCTAAGACAATGACAGAAATGAGTGAGAAAAGTCCCTATACTAGTCAAACAATAGGAATGTTTAGGACAAACCAGATCTGCAGCTGAAATAATGTTTCCAAATAAACTACTTTTGGCTGAAGTGGAAAAACTGAATCACATCTCTGTTTAATCACACACAATACTGTGTCCCTCAAAACCAGCAACCAAGCCAACACCCATCTGGAAAATGTAATGCAGTTTTATTTACCAGAAAATTAAGATGCTGTATTATATCTCATTATATCTTCATTACTTCTCTGTGTTTAGTAATTAAAACTGTTACATGAATCAGAAATCTCCATCAGAACTGAAAGAAGAATCAGTGCTTTGTTCTAAAATGTGAATTAAACAAACAAAAAAACCCACACAAAGATGTGTAAGTAATCTAAGTAAATGTGTAAAGTAATCTAAAAACTACTATGTGTATTTTTCTTTATCATTTTCATATCACACATAGGACGTGGGTGATGTAAAAGTCACTAAACAAAATTAGGTTAGTCTGGTGACATTGGTTCTGGGATTGCACTCAACCCATACTCCCTGACTGGTGCTATTGCCTCACGCTGCTCACACTCCAGCCCTACTTCACAGTAATTTAGGAGACAGAGAAGGGGAGAGCAGAAACTGGCCCACATTTGTGTTCCCTCCTTTCAGGTACTATGGGCATAGTTCTCCAGAGTCTCTTAAGCCTGTGATCTTGAAGTTAAATCAAATATTGCTACCAAAGACAACAGTTGTTTTTGAGTCTTCAGATACAATTTTGCAGGTATCTAGAGCATCTGCAAAGAGAGTCTTTGCATACATGCAGGAAGTCTAGCTTTGTAGCACAGCTGGATCCTGACCACACTGTACCCTAGGACTACTGTAGCCATTCATTCATAAGCACTCTTTTGTAAAATTAAAAAGCTGTTCCGTATCACCTGCAGTTTACAAAGTGTTGAAATGATTCGACTTAGATCGATACATGCTGCTAGATACAATTTAGTTCCATGTCCTTTTCCAAGGAAGTAATAAAATGAGAATACAGGCGATGTAACAAAGATGATCAAAAATAGTGGCAAAGTAAAATGGTCAAATCCCCGAACAACAGATGAGACATTTCAGTTCTTTCAAACAAACCTGCCTAACTGCGAATGTCAGGAATGAAAAATGATGTGCTACAGTGTGCTTATAATTTGCTTGGTGCAAATTTGATTGATTTAAACAGTAAGACTTTACTTCACCACATAGACACAATACACCCCTCATTAGTAACCTGCATACTTATCAGCCTAATTAGGGCAAGGAGAAAGTCCCTTCCTGTAACTGAGTGCTGCAGTGGAAGCACTGAGAGCACAGTTGTAATTTTTATCCAAGACAGAAGAATATATGGGAGATTCGGCAAATGTGAGTGAATTTTGTTCTTCAAAGGGATATTTGCTTACTTACGGATCAAGGACTTTTCCAAGCTGAGGGTGAAACTTTTCCTTGAAATCATCACTTCGTTTTGATACAATTTTTGCTGCTTTCTTCCTACAAATTATGAAAATAACTCTCACATACTCATTTAATAATAGTCAACAATTTTTCAATAATATTTAAAAATATTATATGTTAGAAGAAAACAGCAGCTCCTCTGTGAGACAAACAGGAATTTAGTAATTTAAAAATCTGGCTATTTAAAATTAAAGGTGTCTTTACACGATGCTAAAGACATGCCAAGTGCTGTTACAGTACGATAGAACTGATTTGGATAAACTGTTCTGAAAATTACTCCTCGCATTTTCTGTTCAGTTCAGTAGAGCTAAGGATAGGATTGTAAATATGAAGACTCACTCTTCTTGAGAACTCACACCACTAACTAACTAGTTAACTCATTGGAACTTACGATTGTAGATTACAGAGCCAGTTTAAGCATTTGGATACACTTCGCCCGTCTTTGAAGTGAGGGGTTTTTATTCCATAAACAAAAGACTTGCTGAACTTTGGCGAGTCATACTTCCTATTTATTGCCTCCCCTGTGGAAAAAGTAAGCATTTCACCTTAGGAAGAAAAATGTACTAAGTATCTTCATTCTCGAGACAAAACATTGAAGAATTAAAAGCAAATAACTAATGAGTTTTGAGTTGGAAGGGACCCTTAAAGGTCATCTAGTCCAACCCACTCCCTGCAGTGAGCAGGGACAGTTTTAACTAGGATCAGGGATCAGGTCGCTCAGAGCCCTGTCCAACCTGACCTTGAACGTTTCCACCTCTCTGGGCAACCTAGGCCAGTGGTTCTCCACCCTCATTGCAAACAATTTATTCCTTATATCTAGTCTAAATCTCCCCTCTTTTAGTTTAAAACCATCACCCTATATCCTGTCACTACAGGCCTTGCTAAAAAGAGTGTTCTCGTCTTTCTTATAGTTCCCCTTTAAGTACTGAAAAACTGCAGTGTAATGGACTTTCAAAGTCCTTCTAGTCCAATCCCCCCTGCAATGATCAGGGGCATCTTGAAATAGATCACATTGTCCAGACTGACCTTGAATGTTTCCAGGGATGGGGCACCTACCACCTTTCTGGGCAACCCTCATAAAAATTTTCTTCCATATGTTTACCCTTTTATTTCAAAACCATTATCCCTTGTCCTGTCACAACATGGCCTGCTAAAAAGACTATCCCCAGGTTTCCTAGAAGCTCCATTTATGTTCTGAAAGGTCTTGTTAAGGTCGCCCCAGAGCCTTCTCTTCTCCAGGCTGAACAACCCCAACTATCTCAGCATGTCCTCAGAGCAGAGGTGCTCCATCCCTCTGATCATTTTTGTTGCCTTCCTCTGGACCAGCCCCAACAGGTTCATGTCCTTCTTGGGCTGAAGACTCCAGAGTTAGATGTAGTACTCTCTGATCATTTTTGTTGCCTTCCTCTGGACCAGCCCCAACAGGTTCATGTCCTTCTTGGGCTGAAGACTCCAGAGTTAGATGTAGTACTCCACCAGAGCAGAGTAGAGCAGCAGGATCACCTCCTCAACCTGCTGTCCATGCTTCTTTTCATGCAGCCCAGGTTACAGTTGCTTTCTGGGCTGTGAGTGCACATTTTCAGCTCACATCCAGCTTTGCATCCACCAAGTCCTCCGCAGGGCTGCTCTCAATCACATCATCCCCCAGCCTATATTGGTATTGAGGATTGCCTTGACCCAGGTGCAGGACCTTGCACTTGGCCTCTCAAGGTTCACACAGGCCCACTTCTCCAGCTTGTCCAGGTCCCT
Source organism: Buceros rhinoceros silvestris (assembly GCF_000710305.1). Classification (NCBI taxonomy): domain Eukaryota; kingdom Metazoa; phylum Chordata; class Aves; order Bucerotiformes; family Bucerotidae; genus Buceros; species Buceros rhinoceros. Next base: position 4,892 of record NW_010400598.1, on the reverse strand, counting down.
CTGGATGGCATCCCATCCCTCAGGCGTGTCAACTGCACCACTCAGCTTGGTGTCATCTGCAAACTTACTAAGGGTGCACTTGATCACACTGCCTACGTCATTGATGAAAATGTAAACAGCACTGGTCCCAGTACAAACCCCTGAGGGACACCGCTTGTCACTGATCTCCATCTGGACATCAAGCCATTGACCACTACCCTCTGGATGAGACGAATCAACTCTTTATCCACTGAACAGTCCACCCATCAAATCCATATCTGAGGAACCACTGGAAGAGCAGAGACAGAGGCTGTGGGGCAGACTCACAGGCAGGATGCTGTAGGCTGAGGAACCTGCATTCCAGCGAGCCATTCAGCAGCCTGAAATTCCTCAAACCAGAGCTTATTGCTGAGGTCCCCACCAGAAAGCCTAGCTACCCTGCTATTCTGTTTGGATCCTGACAAAAGAGAGGAACCAGAGGTGAAAGTGCTGGAATGGGTTGCGTTCACAGTCTGTGGCTTTAAGCCTGAGATTGCTCTCGGCAGCACAGACAATGTCAGACTCAATAAGCAGCCAGGGCATCTACGACTTTCTAGTTTCCTGGAAATACTCTGCTTTTCAATTAACACTGAAAAGAAATCAGGCTTCCCATTTCTTCATTAAGTCCTTACACTGTCTAATACACCCACCAGGGAGTGATCTACAGTTCCAGAAACAGGTCACGCTCTCTCAGTTGCATGCAAGTTTGTTTTTTTTTTTCACATCATTGCTTTTAAAAATAATCTATACTATATTAATAGAGTAGTAAAAAGTAATAGTTTCTATCCCGAAAATGTGGACAGTATGCGTTGAAGACACAAGGAAAAAAAATTCCCTATATTTATAATAGAACTTTTTATGTGATTTCTTACCAGCCTTTGAACTTACCCACATAATAATCATTGTGTGACACAATGTACAGATCATGTCCTTCTCTGGCTTCTTTATCCACTTCCTCAAAAGTTTTTGGTGGATTTATAAGCTCTCCAGCTGACACATCTGGAAAGAAAGGAATAAATATATGGTTGGGGGAAGTAAGGGTGATGGGTGTTTCGTTTGGTTCTCTAACAATATCTTGTTAGAGAAGATGCTAATTCTGGGGAAGAATATTCATAGAATCATACAATCATCTGGTTGGAAGAGACACTTAAGATCATTGAGTCCAACCATTCACACTGCACTGCCATGGTCCCTAAACAATGTCCCTCGGCACCACACCTACACGCCTTTTAAACACTTCCAGGGATGGGCACTCCACCACCTCCCTGGGCAGCCTTCTCCAATGCCTCACAACTTCTTTCTATAAAGAAGTTTTTCCTGATATCTAACCCAGATCTCCCCTGGCACAACTTAAGGCCTCTTGTCCTGTCGTTTGTTACAGTTCTTACTGTGGAAGAAACTTATTACCACATTTCTAGCTAATCTATAGGGACCTTACAGCATAACAACATTGGACTAGGGGAAAAAAAAAGATCACAGAAGCTGAGATGAAAATAACAGTTGCAAGAGAGCTAAGTGGTCAACACATATGTGATTTGCTCCATACTGTCGAGGAAAGACTCACAGGTCAAGGCAGTACCTTTTATTAGACTTATTAGAGTAGTTGGGAAAAGGAAAGTTAAGTTGTCAGCTACCTAAAGCGTTCTCCAGGGAAATTTACAAAGACAGATCTGGAACACAGCCAAAAGGTCTACGAGTTACCAAATGTTCTCAAGTGGCTTGCTTCTTCATCCTAACTGAAACATACCGGTGCACTTTAAAGTCTTTCAATTACAGCTATAATAATAACTATTATAGGCTGGAGTTGTTGGAAGCACAGAATACGCGCTCAGCACCGAACTGCAGATTAACTTGTATGTAGAAGAAATGTGTTTCAAAGATCATTTTTCCTACCTCGGATGACCTTTGTTCCAAATGTAGTATTAATTTTATCCATGCCCTTAGGTAACATAGAAGATTGATCATGTGATCTGCCCAAGGATGCCTGACGATTACTCAAGTAGATTGCTTCTTTTTTGGCTTGCATTTTTTGTTGAAAATTAGTTTTAGGAAGCGGATTTATCAATGAAGCTGCCTAAAGACATCACAAACAACACAAGGGGTAGGAAAACAAACAAAATTTAATCATTCATACATCAGTATAGCTATCCCCTCACACACTCAAAAGTTTGATCACAGGTATTCTGATGAGATCTTACATGATTACACTAACATATTTTATCTACCAAGTTGCAAAATAAAACGGTATTTTGAGAGAAGAACACTAATATTCAACACTATGCTAAATTTCCAGCTAAATAACTTAATGTTCTAAGATGGAACTTTCTATTTTTATGCAAATTTTTCCACTTCTTAATTTATAAAATTTCAGACTGTGGCCTTTCTGTTCTTAGAGTATATTAGAATTAATAGTCATATACAGTCAATGTAGTCAAATTATAATATGATCAAAACTTCAGTGTGAAAATTATTATAACATCTTTGGAACAAAGCCTCCTGGTGTTTATGATTAAACACACCTATTGTCTGGCATTGACACCTGCTGTCTAGTTAAGATGATCTGCTCTCTAAACAGCTACTCCCAATTCTGACAATGCAGAATTTAAAGAAAATATTTCCAGACATATACTAATATTGCATCCTAACACGACATACCAAGAGAAATTACTTCAGCAGGTGTTTCAAAGCCTAGCAGAGGTTGAGCAAAATTTTTTTTCTCAGTGTACACACTGGGCTTGGGCCAACTGAAGTTACCTATAAAATTAGGTCCACTTCAAGGGGGGGCGTGGGGGAAACAGTTTCAAAAATGTCAAAACGGGGTATTTTGATCTTCCAAAGTAATTTGATTTTTCAGGCTATCCATCAAAGTAATAGGGGCACCAGAGAGGGTTTATTATTAGACTCTTGTGGAATGTTATATAAAGAAATACTGAAAAAAGTAGTAGCAACAGAATTGATCCAAATCCCCATTTAGGGAACTCACTAAGATTCCGAATCTTCCACCAGTTAATATTTAATTAATAAAGCAAAATGAAACTGTCTTCAACAGACTGTACGGGCTAAACAAATCAATCCATTCAACATAAACCTTCTGGGGAGGGTCACCATGAGCCTGACGTTTTTCGTTTTGGATAAGCCTAATAAACATTCCCTAAGGACTTAAATGTTTCATTCTCAAGACTTATTTTTCAAACCTGAGCTCCTCTTTGCCTCAACTTCTGCATCTGTAAAATGGAACACTATTAATTCACAAGCCCAGCTGATGAAATGTATCATAAAGGTTTATTTTACTAATACAATTTTTTTTTAAGGATTTGAACAATAATTATGTGATAAAATCACCAATGATCTCAGCAATTGTTTGATTACAGATTATGAAAATAATTTCTAAGTTAAAGAATAAACACAAAATAGTCTGACATAGCCAAAACATCATATTTTTAGCTAACAAAATCAGTTCCAACCCAAAGGTAAAAAAGAATACTTAATAATCAGGCTGAACTGTAAGCACATTCTCTGATAGCAGTTCTCTTGCTTAGAGCTCAACAGGTTTCACCTTTAATCAAAAAGAAGAAAGCAGCAAAATTTGTGGGTAGAAGACAGTTCATTAACTTAAATGTTGGAATTCAGTAGCCATTGCAAACATTATGTCACTGATAAAAGTCACTGAATTTCGTTTTCCTCATGCTAATTAAATCTTACAAACTGACCTTAAAACTCAGATAAACCACAACAGCAGTGAAACTCTGCAGAATAAATCAGTCAGCTATGTACCTTTATCCCTGACAATGAAGACATCAGCTGCCCTTAATGGCTCATCTTTCTTAAAAAGCAAACGAGTCACATTCTTACACTGAGTGAAGGCTGTGACTTTATGCCGTGTGTCAAGTGAGCTGCAATATCAGGATCATCTGCTCTGCTGTAGAAGATTCTTTCAGCACCAGGAGCTGGATTGGTTGTATTTCGAAACTTTCGCACAGTAGTTGGAGTTACAGGCTATATATAAGGCAAAGCAAAAGCAATTTTACTCCAGATATTTGCAAAATATTAATGAAAACAAAATGCACTGCAGCCAATTCAGTGAGATTCCAGAAAGGTAATAGCAAAACATGAGGATGGATGTTTTAGGGCTGTAACACATGCGTATGCTCCTGCAGATGCAGGAGTGCAAGGACAACACAGCCTAGCGTATATTTTATCAAACCAGCAACAGAAGTAATGAGAGAGCTGCTAAGTCTCAACTGTCTGGTTTCATCTTTAATTTGGATAACGATTTCTTCATGTGTAGTTCATGAAAAGTAGATCTTACATTTATCAACTTGGGAAACCTTTAACCTGATTTACAACAATTGAGAAATTATTTTAACCATGGGTTCTTTTTGAATTGCCCAATTAAGGAGAGAGCTGCTGTTTAAGGGACCTTGTGTCTCAGTAAGTACCTTCTGATTCTTTAGGGGCATGGGGAATGGCCAGTGAGAATTCTGATGGGTGTCCTTGATAAAGAAGAAGGATCTCCATGGGAACTAATAGTAATTCCTAGTACTAATCGCTGTCATACCAGAGAAAAGCTGTCTAAAATTCTATCAAGTCCCATCTACGCACACGTGGTGAATTTTGTAAAATATCCAGAGTGACAAAGAAGTGCCGGAAGTGTTTTTCCATCCTACCAGCTATTCTGTATGATCTCACGTGACAAAAACTAACATTGAAAGAAAAAAAAGGTAGAAAAAATGAATAAGGTTTCACTGATTATTTATTTATTTATTTTGAGGCCTGCCTTGAAAGCACAATCACGAATACAAAATTATTACAAAAGTTCCACAAGGAGCGTATTTACAACCCACTCACCCTGGGTAGAACCTCAGCGAGGCAAC
>NW_010400597.1:25367-26705 GCF_000710305.1 Buceros rhinoceros silvestris | reverse complement strand
GGCATACCCTGATTCTGCAAACCCCGCAGGGCCAGCGTGTGTCACATCCCGCAAAGGCAGATAAAATCGTTCCCCCAAACCATCGATAACATGACCCTGATGATGGGAAAAGCTGACTCGTGTGGGAGGACAACGCTAGCTGGAACACGGAGCCAGTTCTGAGAAACGGCATCAAGCCGGGGGCTCCGACGAAAGGTTGTTGCAGCCCTTCGGGAGCGTCACTGACCAGAAGGGACCCACAAATAGCTTCTTCAGAGCAACTTTGGCCACGCTCAGCGTTAAACCCCGCGGTGATGGTGGAGTAATATGGGACATTTCTGCTTGAGCATCACCCCAGCGCTGGCGGTGGCCAAGCTGCCCTTTCCTGAGGGGCTGGGACACCCCGACCCCCGGCCCGCTGCTGCCGGCCAAGGTGGACACAGGGCTCCAGGCACCTGAGCTCAGCCTGAACTGGGTCTCCTCGTCATGGAAGAGCTGGTTTTGCTCCAGTTGTGGCCAGAGGCAGGTCCTGGAGGTCCAGCAGCTGGGGCATCTGTACCCATCCCACCTCGTCCCCCATCACGGTCTTCATGTCTGATTTAAGCCACCCCAAGTTGGTCCCCAAACAATTTAGAAAATGAGCCCAGGGGTTAATTTAGATGTTGCCATTTTCCCCATTTTTCTCTTGCCCCAACGTGGAGGAGAGGCTGGGGGAGCAAAGGCACAGGCTGGGCTGGCACTGGTCAGGCCTTTCCAAAGCTGCAGCTCTGGATGATGACACCAGAAAACAGCAGAACCAGCTGAAGGGCCCTGCAGTGCACCCACACCCAGGGACGGTGCTTTGTTTGTGCCCGAAGCCACGGCTTTTCCCTCTTCTGGCGGGCCAGCAGCGAAGCCGAGGTTGTTGCACACAGGAAGAGCAGGGGTGAGGCTGGAGCCACGGCCACCACGGGATGGTGGATGATGGAAGGAAGCAGGTCTGGCTGCTGGGCAAGTCTGATTTACAGGGGCCACAGCTCCCTGCGGCAGCACCCCGGCTCGGTAGGAACGGGAGGACTGTGGTCCATCGTTCCAGACGGGCTGAATTTGTGCTTTCCAGCTAAACAGGCGGTAGCTTTGTCTCCATTCTGTCGCAGCTGCAGTTGGTGGGTGGGTTTCCCACCCAAGAGCAACTGCCCATCCCCAGCTCAGGACGGGGAGAGGACCTGGCTCCCTGGGCAGGGAGGGCTCCTGCTTCTCCCAGGCGATTCCCAGCCGCCTTTTCTCCTCCCACAGCTCCCAGTGCCTCTCCCTGGCTGGCTGAGCGCAGGGAGGCAGCTGTGCCACCGCCACACTTCAGGAGCCGAGGTCGCTCCTGCG
>NW_010400597.1:24778-25314 GCF_000710305.1 Buceros rhinoceros silvestris | reverse complement strand
CCCCCCGCCCGCCTTCTGGAGCCGAGGTCGCCCCTGCGGCAGCCCCAGCTGCGCCGAGCTGCGGGTTTTGGGGAGGGACAGGACAGGGTCATGCAATTAAGAAACGGGTGAGAACTCGTAAGGTCCAGGAGATGCTTTGACTGAGGTGGGATGAACAACTTCAGGTCTCTTCTATCATTTCTGGGGGCCTGATTTTGGACATCCCTATGCATCATGTTGTTGCCAATCCTATTCCAGCTCTGCTGCTTAGGAGTTCCTCACGGAGAAGTCACGATGTTACTTCCAGGCTGTTTGCTCTGCGAGCTGCTCCTCACTTTCAGAAGATGGTGGAGACGTTACATAAAATATTTTATAACTTGAATAAAACCACCCCAAATGTGGGTCACCGTGCAATGTCTACCATCAGCACATGTAGTATCTCTTGAATCAGTGGCGGAGCTTCCAAACTGCAAGTGTTTCAGCCGCTGCTGGGAAAGCTGGCGCCAACCTGCTCCCTCCAGCCCTGCAGCTGGAGCGGCGGGGGGGGCCCAAGCCCC
>NW_010400597.1:0-24667 GCF_000710305.1 Buceros rhinoceros silvestris | reverse complement strand
CGCCACAGCCCCAGCAGCCCGGTTCTGTGGGCATAACCCAAGCCCCACGGCACAGGATGGAGCTGGGTGAAGGGGAGCGTGCAGCCTGCAGCCCCTCTGCCAGCAGGGTGATCTTGCAGCGAGTGGGGACGTGCTGGCTGCTGGCAACGTGCCCCGGGGGACAGTCAACACCGTCATACTGAAATAGATGAGAGGTGATAGTTGGTGACATTTAAATGCTAATAAAGATACAGGGAGACCTTAAATGATTAAGCTTTTGAAAGCATCATCTGTATTTACTGCTTGGGTTCACGGTGGTTATTGGTAGATAATCACATCTGTTTGGGAGGGGTTTTTTATTCTTAACTTCTTAGGGTGTGCAAAAGGTTTTTGCTGACGCCGTGGCGTGGAGGGGGCAAACTGGCCGCTCACCAGGGAGCCCTTCAGAAGTCGCTCCTGGGAGGAGCGAGTTACTTGTTCTGTAAGTCACTTTTTTACTTTAGGCAGGTCAGAAAGCAGTTTGGATTGAAAAAGATTTTAAAAAATTTTCAAAATTCATCTTCTCTGTCGTTCTGAACACCCAAAGCACTCTGGGCCAAGTGCAGTGGCCTGACAGCAGCCAGCGCCGCGTTGTCCCGCACTGCACCGAGCCTCGGCAAACCAACGCCTTGCGTTTCCACTCAGAAACCAGACTCTCCAGACAGGGACCTCCTCTCAGCCTCTCTCTCTTTTTCTAGTGAAAGTAGGTGCCACCCTGCTTACCAAGTGCTGCTAGAGCGAAAACCAGCGAGGCTTCTGCAGCCATAGAAGATGTGGCACCGGGGTGGGAGGGAAGCCCTCTGCTCGAGCGGCGCACGCCGGAGCCCTCGAGCTGCCGCGGAGCCCTGGCTCTCCGGGCACTCGCTGGGGCGGATGCTGCAGCCACTCCCAAGGGATTTACGCCCCACGAAACCTCTCCCAGGCCACCAGCTCCCTGGGCAGGCACAGGAGGCATTCGGTGCTCTGGGAGGGGTGCTGGGTCCCTGCTTGACGTGAAATCACCATCAACCGCCTGGTTCGGGGCTCCTGAGCCCCCCGCCGTCACTCGGATGGTTCTGTGAATACAATTCGCACTATTTCTAGTCGTCATTTTTGGCTCGTACATCACGGCAAACCCAAGCGAGTGCCTGCCCGTGCTGTGCCTTCCTCAGGAAGGTGTGTGCACATCGCAGAGGACGGGAGCTGCGGAGCCGCTCTGCCGCATGGGGTTTCCCTGCTTGAAACCCACCTCAGCACCAACCAGAGCGACGAGAGCCAGCTTCTGCACCGCTGCCACCTGCCCGCCAAGTTACCGCAATAAATCTGTGCCCAAAACGTCTCTGCTTGGTTCTGCACCACAGACAGCGCTGAACTTTCTGTATCGTCAAGGAAGGGGGACAACCTCCTCACCCCAGTATCCTGCTCCTCTTGCCACCCTTGCTTCAGTCCACCACCCGTGGGACAAGGGCTGGAGAGGACGCCAAGCCCGGCAAAGCCGGCCGGGACCAGACAGTGGCTCGCTGTGGTGCGGCCCCTGTGCGGAGGCAGGAAGCCGCGGCGGAGCAGGGATACCCTTGACGTGGTGCTGGGGGCGGCTGTTTCCTGTGGGTGCAGCAGCACAGCTCCACAGTTGCCCTTTCTGTCCTTGCTCTCTCCGAGGTGCCCACGAGCAGCAGATCATGAAAGGGTTTAAAGTTTCTCCTGCACTTGATTCATGTAATTTGTCTCCTGGTTCAAAGCCGTGGGGCTGGAGGAGTCTCTTTTCCACGCTGTTACTGACAGAGGAGCCTATGGATTACTCAAGAAAAGGTTTGGGAAAAAAATCCCCACTATGTGTATTCTATTTTGTCATTTTAATGCTGACACTCGTTACAGGAGGAGTTCGTTTCCCACCACACTTTCTGAATTTTTACCAAGTTTAATCCCCAAAGTGTGTGTGTGAGGTATGAACTCTGCAGCTGGGGAAGAGAGAAGAGCTGATTTAGGCAAAACTGTGCCCAAACGACTTCAGAGAGGAATTGCAAACCACGGGGAAAAAAAAAAAAAGCACAGAATTCACAGAGCTTGGGGAGTTCCTTCTGAAGATAATGCCATTCTTCATGGGCTGGGATGTATGTGTCACGCTAAAACACACAGGTAGCACAGGAAAATTTGAAAATTCAAAGTCTTTTCTTTTCCTGTTGATTGTATCTTGAAGAAAATTCCCCTTCAGGAAGGAGCAGCAGAGTCAGTGAAGCTGCTCAGTGAAAACTGCAGACGCAATGCACCTTAGCAGCATTTTCCTTCGCCTTCTCCCCCCCTGCCCTCCCCAGCTGGTGTTAAGTGCTGTTTCAGGGGACTGGTGAGGCAGCGTAATTGCTAGGAAGTCCCATTCACTTGCTTATCTCTGAGTGGTTTCCCCATCGCTGACTGGGGCCACCCTGACTCTGGTAACTTGCAGTTTCAGAAAATCCGGGTGGAAAGAATCCTTCGTTGAAGGGCTCAGTTCCTGGCACTGCCCTTTAAGGACCTACTGCCACGTCCACCTCACTCTGGCCATGTAGGAGGCTGAAGAGCATCAGCCATTGAGAGGAAGAATCAGATCTGGGGTACTGCTGGGTTTTGGTGCAATGTCCAGTCCCTCGAGCGGGTGGTGGATTTAACGTGAGGAGAGCCAAGAAGGAGCCACAGCAAAGGGTCCTGGGCCACCTGCCTGCGGTACTCAGCCAGCCCTGGGCCCTGCCTGCTCCTGCCCATACCCCTGCCCCATCCTCACTCGCTTTGTCCCTTGGAAATCTATGACAGCGGAATTCTTGCACCCCGAAGCGTAAGGAACGTTCTCAGCTTCATTCCCGTATCTGTCTCATGTCCCAGTGCTACAGAGATGAACTTTTTTTTCATAGTGGTTTAAATAAAATAAAATAAATAAAATAAAGCTCTGAAACGGAGCTTTGGCCACACGCTGTCTGCTGAGGAGGCTCAGCCGAGCACTGCTCTCTACAGGGATTTAGTTTCAACTCCAGCTTCTGCTTGTCTTCTCGTGCCAAGTTCAAGGCAGAAAAGAGGTGCGCCCGTACTTGGTCAGGAAGAAGTAGACCCAAAATCGCAGCCCTCGGGGCTCGCACGGTTGCTGAGGAACCCTCATCTGGAAAGTCAGGACTGGTGAGGATCAGGGCCGGTGAGCCATTCCACCAGGGCCTGCGCTCTGGGGGGCTGGTGGGTGCGGCTGTACCAAGGAGAAGAACTTCAGGAAGAAAGGGGGGTGGTGCAGGTGCAGGACAAATTAACTTTCTGTGGCATCTTGGTGTAATTTTCACAGAACTTGATTGTATCTCATGGCAAATCAGAATATGACCTTAACTCTCACCAATGTCTTACACAGCAGAGAGGTTAAAATATGGTGAAAATACGCTTCTGTCACCCGTTTGATTGTGAAAGAGATGGGACTTCCCTTGGTTCCCTGAGGAAGGCTGGTACCCTCTGTGGCACGGCTGGCTTTGAACAGTAAAAGCTCCCTCTGAAGCTTGTGAATTTTGTGCAGATCAGGTGGGTCGCTACAAACACACCTCGACCAGAGCGACACAAACCAACCCTGAACGTGCCATGACGGAGCGATGGAGACCAAACCCTGCACGGAACCTGCAGCTGGGCCGCACGCAAAGAACAGCACAACTTTATTTTCACTTTGAAAGAGTAAAATACATCTAAAAGTGAACTCTGTTGTGTTCATTCCAATTTTTCCCAATCACGGTGAGCCTTAAACGCCCGCACAGGAATATGAAGTTTAAAAGTCCAGTGGTTTCAGATTCTAGCTAGAATGGTCACAAATCTTCAGCAGCGAGGTGAAGGACCTGTCTTTTCAGACACCTCCATTTCAGCTCTGTCAGGCTGTGGCAGGTAATTACTTGCCATTCTAATGGACGTACGAGCCCAGGGAGTTGACGCTGCATTTCATGATCTCAGAGCACTGGTCAATGTTCTTCCTTATCCTGTAGAATGTTTCCACGTATTCAGAACGGCCCAGAAGTTCCACAAAATCTTCATCGTGAGTTATCACCAGCAGCTGAAAGTTACGCTGTTGTGAGCGGCTTTTTATTATCCTACAAAGAGAAATGCTTTACTGGATGTTTATCTAAATCACATTCCAGTTTTATAGAACTTGTAAATACTAGTATAAAAATATTGAACTATTGATAACTAGTGACATGAACTGTTGAGAAACTAAAGCAGATCAGAATCTCTTTTTACCCGTGTTAAAAAAAAAAATCAAAATTACTTCAGAAATATTTTTCCTCTTCCAGAGAACTGAACATAAAGCTACTCCTTCTCATGTGTGTTTGCAGATGGTTCAGAGGTATGCCAGCTTAAAATAGAATTTATTTCCACCAACTACTATTAGCACTTCAAAAATCCCCCATCTTTAGGCTTCCCAAGAGGAGGTCACTTACTCGACCAGCGCATGCGCGAGAGACTCTATGTTTTCTCGATCGAGGTTGGTGGTGGGCTCATCCAGTGCCAATATGCCACAGTTGAGACAGAACGTTTCTGCCAGAGCAAGACGGATGATGAGAGAAGCAAGTACCTAAGGGGAAAAACCACCACCAAAATCTCACTCTGCAAAGCATTCATAGAGGAAGCACGTGTTATGCGCTGTTTTTCATGCTGTTACAAGCTGTGACTGAAGTTTACAGAACAATGTGCTGACAGTTCACAAAATGAGAATCGCTAAATAGAAAAACGACATTAAAACTTCCAGGTTTGAATTAAAAGGTAAGTACCAGAGAGGTCAAACACTCAAAGTTCAGGAAACACTGGCAGTAAGGACTCCAGCCCGAGGCCAAGGTGCCACTGGCGTTACCCCTACTCTCCGTTCCAGCCCCACCTTGCAGCCGCAGGACAGTGGAAATTCATACACGTGTCACTACGTTTGAGTTACTGAACTCCTGACTGCTTACCAAAACAGCAGAGAGCAGGATTCTCCACGTCTCTCTGACATGTCAGTTCTGTGCTCACACGCTGAATCGTATTATTATTAGATCTCCCGCACTAGTGAAAACGACAGAACGCTTGATGGAAACTGCTGCCAAAAATACTTTCCAATTATCACAGCTGCCGGCATCGCACTTCACGATCAAAGAATTCTCAGAATATAAGCTAAGAAACCGTGAACGAGTTTCATTCTCATTTACATAGGACTCAAACGTAACTTCCTAGGCTACCTTAGGAGGGGACATGGGTTTTGCCTGTATGCGCTTTTATACGATGGTGTGGATTTCCCCCCAAATCAGTATGGAATTTTCAAAACCAAGCACACATCTACACCCAGGTGGGAATTCATCCGACAGCATTTTTCATATTCAAGCACCAACACAGCATTATTCTTCTCATGAAACACCCTTTCATCATTCCACCGCTGTAGGCACTTAAAAAAACCTTGTGTATCATTCTGTTCCATCCCTCGACTTCATTGTCCACTCCTGCCTGCACCACCTGGCTGTGGAGAAGGCCTGGCTGCCAAGGAGACTCGGCTGGAGCAAGCAAGGCAGTGGGCACTGCCGCTCTGGAGGTGAGGGAGGAGGCAGAAAGGGTTCCAGCTGGGAAGAATTAAGAGCAACTGGTGGAAAGGATTCATCTAAGGAAGAAGCAGTTTCCTGCTGTAACACTGCAGGTAGCTTCGGTTGCCCAAGCTGCAGAACCAATGTGTCAAATGGCTTTTAGCATCATGGGGTTTTTTCCCCCGTACCTCAGCTCTTTAAAAGAAATAAAGTCCAGATGGTGATTTTGGAGGCAGAGGATCAAGGCTGGCTCTTTGCTCTGGCTCAAGAATCTTTTAGATGCTCTGTCCTAACGTAACAGACAGGGGGAAGCAAACTCCCCAGCTCCAGCACATGAAAGCAGGTGGTGAGCTGTGATGGTCACCACCGGTACCGCCAAGGCAGGGGACATCAGGCCACTCAGTCCCTGGGTGTTACTGAAGTGCCAAGACAGCGAAGGGGCAGACTGCAGAGCCAGGAGCTGACAGGGACAGCAGAGAACAGAACCAACGCCTGGACATACGGCATGGTGTGGTATTTGGTGACAGGGACTGAACCATTATGGTCAGCACAACTCAGGGAAAAAGAGGTCTTGTCACACTCAGAGCCAGCTGTGAAAAGACGACGAAGGGCCAGGAAGGAAGACCTAAAAGCTATGGGAACATCAGTGGTAACCAGTGAGAGGAAGACTGGGAGGACTGGAACTTGAGGAAAATGGGAAGTTGAACCCTTCACTTCTGCAGGGACTCAAGACTGGTCTCCAACTGAAGCGACAGGTTTTGGCACCTGAAGCAGGGTTTGGACGTATCGTCACGGCTCACGTATCGCAGCCAGCAACACCCAGGGGCAGCGAAGGGAAGCTGGCCAGAGCTGCAGGGCAGCGCTGGAGCCATCTGCCCTTCAGGTGCTCTTCAGAAGGCATCACTTCCGCAGTCCCTTCCCCAGTCAGGTTTCGGAATCCTGTTTACCTTGTACTAAAAATAAAATGCTGGTACCTTTTGCCCAGCACTGCATCTTCCTCGCATATCCAGCGCGGTATCTCCCTTGATCATTACTACTCTGTAGTTGTAACTTCTTCGCTTATCGGAGGCTGAGACATTCTCATCCGCATCAGAACGGATTTCTATATATTCAATATCTGAAAACAGGAAGGAGATAGGTTTTATACTATCAAAAATCTAGACGTGTCATCGAATTAACAGAAGTTGGGAGGTGTAATATGCAGTAACCACAACAATTGTATGCGGAACTCCCAAGAGACATTAATTTTGACACCGTCAAAAATTAATTGTCAAAAATTGTCATCCTTGACAATAATTTTTCCCCAATGGAAAGAATGAACTCGTTCGTGCAGCTCCTCTGTCTCAAGGAAACCTCACCTTTGGGAAGCCTGGGAAAGGGAAAATCACCTCTCTTTATCCTGTAACTTCCTACACAACGTGTCATAAATAAGATTACAGCGGTGAACAACAGATGGGGCCTTTAGATCAGAACCAACTACTTCCAGACCCTGGATTTTTATTATTTTGAACAACCACTTCTGTGTATGCAGTGCTCAACATCAAATGGACACCCATGGGCAAAACCAAACCAAAAATGACACACCTTGTCCTCTGTAGGTGCTTCGCCAAAGGTCACGAATTATTTTGTTGATTTCTTCCATCTTCATGCTATGAAATGTCATTATTGCTCTAAGGAAGAACAGCAGAAAATACAAATTGTTGTAGGTGCAGCCACAGACTGCTATGGACTACAGGAGCGATAGAAAGGCAGCAGCTCCCCTTCCATTCCCTAAAACTTTTTCCTCAAAATATTATAAATACTAGTTCACTTTGAATGCAGCAGTGTCTAAAGACTCAGCACACTCTGCTGCATAAACTGTTCTACTCTCACAGCTCAGTCTCAAGAAGTAGAGAGCAACAAAGACAAAAAGATCGGCAGTCACTCAAGGAGAGCAGGTTTAACCTGACTTGTTTTTTAAGGTATTTGTAGATTCTGTGTGAGGTGTGTTTTCAGACTGACACGAAGATAAATCTGATGTTAAGCTTTGCAAGACAACGGCAGCGTTACCCACTGGCACGGTGCCCCAGCGGTGCCAACATCTGGGGCCCGGCAGGAAAGGAGAGGCCAGGAAGTTTCCTCAGAGCAGGGGATGCTGTGTCGAGGATGTAACTTGTACCTATCCAAAGAGACTTTAAATACCCTTCTGAAGGTGACCTTCACCTGCACCTTCCCACCTCCCCTCTCACAGGAATTATTTCCCCCTGTTCTGGGGAATACCGAACTCTCACAGGATTTGTTAAGTCCAAAGAAAGAAGAAAGCATTTTCAACTACTAACTTCCTAACTACTTACTAACCCGCAAACGCATTCCTCGTCAATATTTATCATAAAGCTCTACACATAAAGATCAACTGAGATAGCACAGAACACCCCCAGTGTTGGCTTTCCCAACTACAGACACAGCTTTCAAGCTCTGACCATTAGCGTTACCATCTCGCCTCACTGATTTTTCAGACGATTACCAATAAGTGATGCTTATCTATTTTTCTTGAAATGACAAGAGTGATTTCCTGTTTTGCCTTAAATAGAAACAATAGATGATTTGATACCATACAGAAAGATTCTGAATTCTAACAGGGAAATTCTTGGAGTGCATTTCCATTTAAGCTGGAAGGTAAGAATCACACGTGCTCTGAACAGTTCAGATCTTCACAAAATCCATTTTGGATTAGCTTACATTCTAATACTGGGTTTAATTTTATTTCACCATTAAAACTGCTTAGAACATGGTTCCTCCAGACTGTCTTTTCAACTTGGAAAGTTCTCCTCTATTTGATTTCTCTTCTTGACTGCTGCACTCTACTCTTCACCACATTAAAGTGCTCCTTTCTCAAGCACTACCAGACCACTTTTGACACAGTCGACCACAATTCCACACTATATTCAAGACATGGGTGTATTGGGAACTCTTACTGTGGCCAAAATGTTCCTCTTTGTTCCTAACATTCAATTCATCTGTCACTGAGCACCAGTTTCCTGTTTCCTGAAACGGATCCACTGATACCCAGATCCTTCCCCGCTGCCCATCAAGCTGCAGTAGCTGATGGCGATTCCATCGCTGTCACTCAACACACAGGGGTACGTTCACAAACTGAGACGCTGGTTTTGGCCAGTCAGTCCAAGACTAGGAAACAAGCTTCCAGAGGAAACAGAACAATCACCAAGTTTACTACTTTCCATCAAATGCAAGACATGTTTCTTTTGATCTTGCCTTCTCTAATCTAAACACAAAACCACCCACACTGGAAGAGGGGAAAAACCACCTCTGTACTGTAATATTCTTTCATGAAAACACAGTTGTTTACCTGAGAAGATCATGGGTGACAAGAGATCTACCTGGCATATCTTAGTCATGTTAAGATACAACCTGCTAAAATATACTGCTACAGAAAGTGGTTTGAGACACCGCACAACAAAGACCCGGGTTAATAATGAAGGACTGAAGCCCTGGTCTCACCTTTCCTAAACCCCTACTGAGGAGTTCATGTATTTTGAGAGAACACGAGACAGACTTTAAAGAAATGCATTCTCCCGATTATCCATTCTGTATCCCATAATCTTCCCTCTACTTCCCTGGAAAGCAAAACCCACCAAAATGACAGGGAGAAAGGAAAGCCATCAGCAATTTTGGGAAACACACTGACAAAAGCTTCTGGAAATGCCTTCCAGTGACTCGTCCGTGACTATATCAAACTCAGTTATTACCACGCACACATTTACCTTTTATATACACACTAAGTTACAAATTCCCTACATCCTGCCTGTGCAGTTTGTAGTCTATTTGCATCGATTTACTTCAGAAGGTGCACCTTGCTGTGTTACCTCAACATTTAAATGCCTCATTTCAGAGAGAGGCATAATTACATCTCCGAAGAATTCTATCAATTTACAAAGTTCCCCCAGAAGTCTGATCTGAAAGCTGCTTTTCCATCAAGGCCATCAATAGTAATAAAGCCTAAACCACGTAAGAATGACCCTTCTGTGACAATACTTACTTATCAAGAGCCTTGTAATAAAGGTCCAGATCCTTGTTCACCAGCTCGGTTGTTCTCATGACAATCATCATCTCCCTGTACTTTTCCTCTGCATCTCTGAATTGGGACTCTCGAAGTTCCTTTTTAAACCGAACAATCTCTTCCTCGAAGCCACGCTGTCGGCCAAGGGCAACATTATGGTTTCTTTTCAGAGTTTCTATTCTCTCCTCCAGTTGTTTCTGTTCACTGTGAAACCATAATAGGTGGACAGGTCTTTCGTATTTAGTCGATCAGCATTTTTTAATCTGGGTTCTAATTCTGAGTTTATGTTAGACAGGAGCTCATTATATTGTAACTATAAAGTCTGTAACGGTTAAAACCACAGTACTAACGTCACTGGAATTAAGACACTATTGAAATAAAACTATTTCAAGTTTGTTAAGAACATATTCAAATCTGAACCTCATCATTCACAATCAAACCACAGTTCAAACAACATTCTGAGTGGTAGAAGCAAATGCCGAAGTGCTCTCTGAGGAAACACAGAAAATAATTAGATCATAAGTGGAATGAAATTGGGATACTGAGCAAAAGAAGCTGAACTAACTGGGTAACCTCTAGAAAGCTCAATAAATAGTTCCCACAGAAGAATCAGCACAGAGCTGGTTCCTTCTCAGAAGTGTTTACTATCTAAGCCATTAATATTAAACTACCAAAGTCAATATAAAATTTGCTGCTGAGAACAAAGTGAGCAGACTGAAAGTGAAACCTACATATTCTTATTCAGAGACAGGAATTACTTTTCAAGTGTGGCTTTAGCAGTGGAGGTCATTAAAAAGTGGATTAGCCTGGCAGAGGCATGGGCAGGTGCACACGGAGCTGCTTCTAGCTGGAAGCACTACGTAACGTCACAGGGCTGTGACCACACGCGAGTTTGAAGGAGGAAGTGGTCTACAAGGATGGGGAGAAACGTGGGCACGCACTAAAACCCAGTGAATACCACACGGGGGAATCACGCCATTCTGTTCTGAAGGCACTTACTTCTTCATCTGCGGGACTTTCAGTTCTCCCATCTCCTTCACAAGGTGTTTTATGTTGTCTTCAACTCCTTTTAGCTCTTCGTTCCGTTTCCTCAAAGTGAGATTATCCTCCAGCCACCTCTCCTGTATCTACCTCCACAGAAAGCAAGGAGTTGTAGTACATAAAGGAACTGACAGCCAGAAAAATTATCACAGTGAGGATAATTAACTTGTGCTAGAAATGGGGTATCGTGGAAACCAGCAGCATTATTTCATATTTCAATCTGAACTAATAGTTACAGTATTTATTGTCACAGGCAAACACAAGAGTGATCCTATGTGCAAACGTTAATCTATGCTTCGAAGCGGGCAAGTAATTTAGGGTGAGATTTAACAGAGTCCCCCACATCAGTTCTACAAGTTAGGCCATGAGTGGTGGGTAGAATGGGGAAGGACATCCTTCCTATGGAGAATGTAAACAGGACTTGAAAAACCCAGACAAGAACGTCAAGTACAGGACAAAATCTGGGGAAACCAGCAACTTCTGGTTCCTGCAGTTTGGCACCTTACCTCAGAGGGCAGGAATTCTCCACACAAAGATACTGTTGAAATGCAGACTTAACCCTTTGGGAAACACCACAAAATGACTGACAGAGAGAAAAGGTTTTTAAAGTATGTCTGCTTTTGCATATACAAAATCTTCAGCTTAATTTTTCAGCCTAATGCTTTACGGCAGCTATTCTGACTAACAGCTGGTTAAGTAAATCAGGAGGAGACACACTACAGACCTAGACAGGCTTACACCAAGCACAGAAATCACTTCAACTATGTGAAATAACACACTTTCCTGTAAAACAATACATCTACCTTCTGAGTGTCAATATCCTGTCGAATCGTTTCCATCTCCTTACTTATCTTTTCCTTCTGTTTCTCATAGGCAGCTAACTGAGAATTTACTTCATCCAGCTCAGACTCCTTTTGCTAAGGAAACAGAATGGACACCATTTAAACACAGGAGTGCTCTTACTGCCAACTCTTCTTTCCATTGGCTGCTTTTTAGGTCACCTTTTTGTAGTCGTCTTTTCTTTGTTGAATGTAGTTTTCAATTTCTTTCACGTACTTGTTGATATCCTTAACTTTCTCTTTTATGCCACTTATCTGCAGGAAAGATATTTCAAATGAAATAGTCTCACCTCCAAGAACTGGTGTGCTCTGCATCAAAGATCAGGCACTGGGTAACACTCTTGTCAAAGGACAATTCCTTATCAACTGCCCTCAGTGTACTAACAGAGCCTTCAGCTTTGGAAACACAGCCACTCCTCAGCACCACGAAAATGCTTCCCAGAACAAATAGTAAATCACTCATTTGTGCTTACAGAGGTGGTCACTTCACCTGAGAAGGGCAGGCTTGTCTCCTGGCAAGGACAGGTTACAGTCACCCCTGCTATTTCTCTTGGATCTGTTGGGAAGGGCTGTTAATACCTGCAGTCACTAAATCCTGCCCAACACCCCCGTAAACCTTTCGACAAGACTGTCAAAGGTTAATTACAACCGAGTTCACCTCCTGACTGCGGTCTGTTCCTTTTCTTCCTGAAAAACTGCACCAATCTAAAGCATCCTCTGAAGTCACTGATGTTCCCTACAAGCAAACTCGTGCCCAAGGCTTCCACCCGTGCCTGAAGAACACAGGGAATCCCATCTCCTGCTACACCCAAAGCAAACAAACCTTCTCTTGTGCTTCCTTGTTACTTGCAGTCCTTTTATTCACTAGATCCTCCTTCTCCTGCTGCAGCTTTTCTAAAGTTGCATCCAAAGGAAATACCTGTTCTTTTGCTTCCTGAAAAGCAGTAGGAGAAAGTCCTTTTTACTGTCTCATTCTGTGGAAGATCAACAGTTTTTCAAGCAGTAAAAAAGTCAGGCTGTTATTTCCTTTTTTTAGGGGGTTGTTAAAAAAAAAAAGCGAAAATACATATTAATGATCCAAAGACATGTAACAGCAGAACAGGACAAACACTTAAAAATATGTCTTATTTGCAAGGATTAAAGACAATGCTAAACATAACAAGACTGGTTTTTCCCCAGGACAACAAATCTCAGGGTTAACAATTGAGCGCATTTCCTACCTTGATCTCTCTGCACAAGGACTGGACCTCAGTGGTTAACTCCACTGTTTGCTCCTCCAGCTGCCGACGACGCTGCATGCTGCTGGAAATCTGCAGTTTCTCTGCTTTAAGCTCGTTCACCGTACTCTTCAGCTGCTGAATCTGATTTTGCTGGTCTTGCTTGAGCTTTTGATTTAACTCAATTTTACTAGTGACTGTGGATGAAAATGAACACCGTCAATCTGTTATTAAAACACCGATTATCTTCCTTATGAATATTTCACTCTAAATTAAGCTAGTACGAGCCCAAAGAATCAAAACGCCGAACTACTAGAATGCAGTTATTTCAGCATGTAAAATAAGGAAACCAAAGTTTACATTTTTAATGGCAAGTTTAGAACATTATTTTCAATATAAAAATTAAATACCACTTTTGTATGACCTACCTGTATCCCACAAGTGCTTCTTCTCTTCTTTTTCATGGCTCACTTGTAGAACTGTTCTGCTTAATTTGACCCCTACCAGCTTAGACTCCTGCTGAGCAATTTTTCGTTCAACATCCCTAATATCAGTCTGAAAGTATGAGGAGAAGTACTATTACTACTAGTGTGGTAGCGTTTAACAATGCATTTTTCATCTTTGGCACACAAGAACAAGCTTGGGCTTGAGGCACACGTCCCTTGAGACCGTCGAACCAACCTCCTCTGCTGGGGCAGTGTCACATTTTTAGCGGTAAGATTATGCCAGCCCACAGGAGGCTGTGAGGAACAGGAAATCCTAACTGTGAGAGGAAATCGGTCGATATGGATGGACAGGCTTTTGACGTTCCCAGGCTACCTCAGAGCAGTCACTTGTGCTCCCTGTCTCTGCAACAAGA
Source organism: Buceros rhinoceros silvestris (assembly GCF_000710305.1). NCBI lineage: Eukaryota > Metazoa > Chordata > Aves > Bucerotiformes > Bucerotidae > Buceros > Buceros rhinoceros. The sequence continues at coordinate 11,123 of NW_010400597.1, read as the reverse complement.
GAACTGCTGGAGCCTCGGCAGCTGCTGCCCACCTCTCCTCCATGAAACGCTCTCAGTACTGTGCCCAGCCCCAGGTTCTCTAATTGTCCCTCCAAGCAGAGGTTTTGTGTTGGAGACTGCTCAAACAGTCTCCTACGTCACAATCATAGTAAGTGTAGGATATCCATCCTCACCCTGTATGCAGCTGGCACGGAACAAGGAAGGATAGCATCAAGACATCAGAAGCACAGAGCCCCAAGAATGCACTGAACTGTAATGACTACGAGGGCTGAAAACACGTTGGGGCACCTGTGGTCACGTTCTGGATGATACCTCTTTTCTCAGATGCTAGAGCACAGAATTGAATCAGAACTCAAGGGACTCCGTGGTCCTCAAAAGAAATCATCATTACATAAAACTTGAAGTTTTATTAGATCATCCACGTAACGCTGTCTTTTATTTTTCCTTTGCTTGCAAAGTCTTAAGACCTCAATGTTTTGTCCTGCTATTGAGTAACTACATATTTTAAATGCTAGCAAGTGAGTATCATTTTATAGATGAAAAGAAATTACCAAATCATACCTGGTACCTTTCCATGAGTGTTATATCCTGCAGACATTCCTTGGCACCGTCCACCTCAGTCAAAGCTGTCCGCAAGAGTAATTCCTGTTCTTCTATCTCACCCTTCAGGGTTGTTAAATCCCTGTTTGCATGCTGAATCTTGTTCCTCAAGGCTGGTATGTCCTTATCCAGGAGCTCAGCTACAGTTTGCCTTAAATAAAATACAAATCCGTAACATTTCTTTTGTCAGAAACAGCAGCGCAAGTTCAAGACATTCAAGGTGACAAAATCTGGGATATGATTTAATAGCAGAAGACTAAATTTAGCCAAAATAGTATCTCCTTAAACCTGCCTGTGTTCGATTAACCTTACATCACATCCCCAGATAAAGACATCTACGTTAGAGAAGTGAGAGGAAAAAACAGGCTCACAAAATCCCATCTGGTTTTTAACTTAATTACAGCCAGAGCTCTCGAGGGTCCAAATACACTGCGCAGGAGTGCCCTCTTGTGAAGGGCAGGTCTACCCTCTACCACGGTCTCCAAATGCTCTCAGAACAACGGTCTGCAAACTTCTTGAGAAATTTCCAGAGCCTCGTCACCTCCTGGCAGGGAACCTTCACACTCCACGCTTACTTTAAATGCTGTTCATATGCTAAGAAAAAAACCCAGGACTCCAACAAAAAACTCTTCAGGGCTCCTGATGGTTGTATTTTGGAATGAGGCAACAATCAAACAGCTTGTCCAGTATTTTCCTAACTTTAAAATAATTCAGCCTGGACATGGGAAAACACTGTGGGCACCTTTTCTGGATGTGTTAATATTAACTTAATACTAAATTAGTATTTGTATTACCTTGTGAGTTCAAAAAAACCCATCAAAAAACAAAACATCAAAAGGTATTTAAAGAACTGAAGGAATTAATTCAATCCAGTCTAATGCAGTCTATTAGTATCAGAGACAGAGATGTACCCCCAAATGATGGAACTGCACAGGACTGAACCTCGAGGAACCACAAATGTCACTGGGAACCCACTCAAATCTAGAGATGCCTTTCTAGAACGTTGCAGTTCACACAGAACTGCCAGCCACAAACCCTGCTGTCACAGGGGACAGAAACCGAGCTGTTACCGATGGGTGTCAGTCCCCAGCCTGTCCACACAAACTTCCACCTCAGCGGTTTTAAGAATCATATTTATGGCAATGTAGTATGAAAAACATGTTGGTAACAACAAACCCAGCCTGTCCGTTTTAAACAAGGAGAGGAGTTGTGCCTGTACAGTGTAAATAATCAGTAGAGAAGTTTACAATCGCCTTTTCTGCCTCACTCTTACAAGAAGCACCCAAGGACCAGAACTATAAAAAATATGAAATGGTTTAATACCAAAGTCCAAATGAGCGGAGAACAAATGACAGCAAAATATTTCTCTCAACAATGACATTTTCTAACAATTTAACTAGCCCTAAAATAAAGCTGCCTTGATGTCTGCCTAACTTTTAATAACGAAGACAAGCATTTCAAAGAGAAGAGCTCACAGCAGTATGGTTTGCTACGTGCTGTACCTAAGTGGCTTGAGACTCATCATTTCATCACGTCTTTTCTCTTTTCTTTTAAGCTCAGACTCCGTTGATTTCAGTTTGTCCGGAGCGAGACGCAGCTTGGACTGCAGGTCGCTGATGACATCCTGCAGCTCGGCCTCCGTCTGAAACTCTCTTTGACACACGGGACAGCATGACTGGTTCCCCTCCGTCAGCTGCGTAACGAACTGTGAGTAAACGGCAGTGGCTCCGGCAAGCACAGCTGGATAAAAAGAAACTCAAGACTTTATGTTGAATACGCAGGGAAAAATCCCATCTGAACTATGTACGTACTTCCCAGAAACGAGGACAAAGTTAAAACCCAAGAAATCACAACAGCAGGAAACCGAAGTGGCCCCAGGTGATCCGGTCGGAATTCAACGCTGTCCCTGCTTTCAGCAGCTTGCCCTAAAGCACCTCCTCACATCCTCATGAACCAAAATTATTCTTCAAGTCTAAACTATTCTACAGAATCATTAAACCATGCCCGTCCCTCTGTAATTAGCAGTGAAAGCGAGTGCTTCCCTCAGGAATCAGCGTCTTTCTGCCAGGAGCAGCCCCCGTGGGCCCAGCCCACCCGAACAGCTGGCTCCAGATGTGTCCTGACACCCGGCAGATCCACCCCTCCACCATCTCCTCAGCTTTGGGTAGGTCACGATCTATACACAGCCAGCCACAGCAGAGACTTCGTTTACACATAAATAGAGAATTAATGGAAGGAATTAAAACCACTGATGCTGCTTAAGTGTGAAACAGAAAGACTAGTAAAGACTGGTTAAAAACTAGTAAGGCTCAGTAATAATCTCCCTTTAGTCGGTGTCTGTGACTATTGTTTGTCCCGCAGAAGCAACAGTCTCCGTATCTGTGAGTTACCTTCAAAAAAGCTTTAGGGACAAGTTGAGCTCTCTATGAATTTACCTCGCTGCTTTGAGCTTTTTTCAATTTCATCTTGAAGCTTGTTCAGATCGCTGTCGAAATCTTGGCTTCCACAAACATCGAAGATCTGCGCTTCGTGATGGGACAACTGCGCTTCTTTTTTTCTGAGCTCGTCAATGGCGTAACTTTTATCGTACTCTACCGATGCCAGGCGCTTGCTGAAACGTCAATGCACACACTTTGTACTAGGAAAAGCCAAAGATTTCAAGCTGTTTAAGCAAAACCTAAACCACAGGGAGTTAATCTGGAGTTGGTATTACAAAGCTGGGCAATCTACAGCAGTAACTTGTGTTAACTAAGCACAGCACAAAACATTTCATTTTAATTCCCTTTTGTTTTCCCGATGCTACTGACGTTTCCCGCTCTTTCTCACAGGCTGTTTCACATCATCAAACGAAACCAGGAGCAGGTAATCACAGATGAACTCCTCATACAGTCACCAAGCACTCTGTGGCTTCTGAGACCAAAGACCAGCAACTTCCACCCACCAAGCACATCAGTTCAGCTGGGATTAGTACGAACACTTCAGGATGTTCCCGGAGAACATTTCACTGTCTGCTCTTAGTGCTGCCTTTGACACAATAACGTCACAATGTTTGTGGTAACTAGCACAAACTACATCAGCTACATGTTAACACAAATTCTGCAGGACGCTTTGATTTTGCAGATACCTAAACAAACAGCAGTGAATTAACCTCACAGGTACATTAAACATATTAACCTTTCCAACACTTAAATTCATAACTACATAAATACTTATGAAGACCCAAGGAATTAAATTAATACCTACTTAAGGGCAGCAAGATTATCCCTTGTCTGATTAATCTCTCTATTTTTACCATGAAGCCAGTCTTCGAGTTGTTTTTTGTTCGGGAAGTATCCCAGCAGCGATGTCAGTTCATCAGAATGTCGTGATTTTACTTTCCTGATCTGCTCCTCCTTGTCTGCCTGGGGAAAAGAATCATTCTAAATTAATTTTTTCCTATCTCCTGGTTTATGTCACTCAACGTGTTCATGGAGTTAACGGCTTCTAGGAGGTCAGGCAGAAGCTTTACCCGTGACTGTTGATAAACCCCTGAAACACACAGATCTTGGTGGGACTGTGTTAATTCCACGTCCCGCTCTAACGAAATAATGATAGAAAAATTACTTTGTCTTTCGTTAGCATTTCCATTTGGGTGATGGTCGTGGTATGTAGATTCAGCTGCTTCATCTCCTGATCCAGCTCCCTGAGAACTTTGTCCAGGTTTATTTTCTCGTTTTGCAGAGTTCCTATTTCCCGTTCCAGCGTTTCCACATTGCTGCTCCTCTCAGCCTTCTCCAGCTCATGTTCCTAAAAAAGAAATAAAAGCCCAGAAGACTTAAATAGTTACACGAATCCCTGAAGTTCTAACTACAGGAAGCAGAAGAAAGCTCTTAAGCTACCTGGCAGCAGCATCAGTAGCTGTTACAGGAACAACACGAGATTTGTGAGAATACACGAGAAAGGACAAAGGCTGCGGTGTCGGCTCGGGGGAAGCAAAGCAGATCCTGGACGCGCTGTTGTGAAATGCAGCACTGCCCGAGTTGCTCACGCTATTGCCATAAGCCATGACCACAGGATTTAGCGTCACGCTCACTTCGGGCTTACACGGCCAGGTTTTGGTAGCAGGGAGGCTACAGGGATGGCTTCTGGGAGAAGCTGCTAGAAGCTTCACCCATGTCCAACAGCGCCAATGCAGCCAGCTCCAAGACAAACCCGCTTCTAGCCAAGGCTGCTATTTGATTGATAATAAATTAAATTAATTTTCCTCAAGCTGAGTCTGTTGTGCCCATGACCTCAGGCTGGGTGATCTCCCTGCCCTTATTTCAACCTATGAGTCTCTCGTTGTATCTTCTCTGCCCTGTCCAGCTGAGGAGAAGAACGTCAGAGTGGATTTGGGGGACACCTGGCAACTATCGCAAATACTTAGTTTCATTTTCTGTATTTTAGCATCTACTGCACATTAAATTTGGAATTGCCCTACTGAGGAGGCTAGAAGAAACACTGTCAAGCACCGAATTCATGCACTGCTAACAAACATAAAATATTTGGCTACAAAGGCATAACCGGTGGCTCAACTGGGACATGAAATGCTTGTGACCTTATAAACCTCACCGGATAAAATGCTTATAACCAACTAGCCCACCTCACACACAGCTTGTCTGGAAAAATGTCGGTAGTGCAGCACTTTAGGACATAGTTTTCTGGCCCAATCGTTTAAGACTTGCTGATCTCCCGCTACCACCAGCTCTGGCTATCGCCCTCTTTGCAGCTCGCCGAGCAGCAGCAGTTTATTCTACACATGCACAAAGCAACAGCGAGGAGTGAATAGTCCCTGCACCACCCCAATGGACAAAGCATAGAGAGGGGACTAAAAGGGCAAAAATGCAGCAGACGGAGTAAACGTCAAAGGTTTGGGGTTTTTTTATGATAAAGCCCGAAGTTTTTATTTCAAATTTCTTTAAATGTTTCAATTTCATTAACTCACCGTCTTGGCAATCTCCCGATCCAGCTCCAGAATCCGGTCTGAAAACCCCTCCAGCTGCTGCAATTCACGTTTGACATTCTTCAGCTCAACTTGCTTCTTATTTTGAATGTCTGATTTCAGGTCAATGGTTCTTTCTAATCCAGTTTTCTTGTCTCTTATTTCATCTATCTGCCTTTGTTTCATTGCCTCTTTTCGAGCAAATTCTCTCTGGAAGGAGTCAGCAATAATACACACATTGTTTTTTTCATAGGAAAACAACATTTAAAACACAACTAGCTTGCAAATATTCACCCCTGTGATACAAGACATTGAAACACTCTGATAACTTGAACGTGTCAAAATTTTCTGCTGAAATGTTTCGATAGGGAACTGCAGGTGCATCATACTGGCAGTGTTTTGAGAGAGTAATTTCGTGTTGAAGATGACTTCAACAAAAAAGCTGCTTGTTTTTAACCCAGCTGCCCACTGTAATTCTTCCTCGGGCTGTTTAGCTTGTCAGGCCCACCCGATGAGAGGGCTGCTGGGGAAAGCCCAGCTGGAGGACAGCCTGCTCAAGAGCTTTGGCAATTCAGATCACTTGATGCCCACTCTTAGTTCCCGAACTAAAACTGTAGAAAGATTCAGGCAACCCATAAGAAAGAATTCTAGAAGAAAAAAAAAATTTCAGTTTCACTGCCCCTCCCCCCAACATTCTTCCTCCCGGCACCAGGAAGACACACAGGGACCAATAACACACCAAGAACCAATACTACCCACCCTACCAAACCAGCACAACTCTTACCATCAAATGATCTGCCACTTCTGCATCTTTTTCCTGCCTCTTCTTCAACAAGGTGTGAAAATTGGTAACGTGCCTTTCACTAAAAGGTGTTCGCTCAAAACCATCGAATTCCAGCTGTGCCGCCAAAGCCTGAATTAGTGAATCCCTCAATGCGATGTGTTCCTGGTGGCGATCTGCCTGCTGCTGAAGACGACCTGCACAAAAAGAAAACGTGACAGAAACTGAGGCAGAAGATACACTCAGGATTCAAAGTCAGCTGCCATTTTCTTAAAAGTCTTTGAACCTCAAGAATTTTTAAACAACACGAAAAGCTCCAGAGTGAAAACAAGCTGTAGCTTGAGAGGTTGCTATTTCAGGTAACTGAATTTTTATTAATTAAATTAGAAATTTAAAAGAAAGCCTCCTAAAACACACACACAAAATATTATCCTGATGAACAAAGCCCAAACACAGTTTATGCAAGCACAGATTTTGCGTCTCATCTACCATAGCTATGGAAATTCCCACCATTCACGTAGAAGAGGACACGCAGTGTACCAAAGAATATTACCGGAAAGCCCTCTGAGCAGTCCCCAGCCCCCACCTGAGCATGCCAACAGTTCAGCTATCACCTCGTTTTTCTCAAACCCCAATTCTACCATCACGTCTTTGTCACCCGAAGAAGGTACAAGCTCAAACAGTGAAAACAACCGAGAACTGCTAAGGCTGACCCTGATTAGTGCCACCATAAATCATCTGCCTGGAATATTTTTATCAAGAATGGTGCATTTAAGAACAAAGATGCTACATGATGGAATTACAGTTCAGAACAACAAGTGCACGTTAGAAACTCCCGGAGAAGAACGCTAAGTCCTGCCCACCTTGAGCGTCTCGTACCACACTGACCCCAGCTGACCCCAAACTATGACTACTTCAGAGGTCTGGTCCAGTTCAAATCCCTTCAGTTCTCATCAGTGGTTCCACTTCAGTCTTAATTACATTAACAAATAAATATAGGGTTATAGATGAAGGTTAAAGCACCTTGTTCCATCAGCAGCTCTGACTTCTCACTGTTAAATCTCTGGCACTCTTTAGTGGCTCTGTCCAATTCCCGCTTACAGTCCAATAATCTCGCCTCCTTCTCCTTCACTGTCCTCTGGTGGTTCTGGTACCTGTCCCTTAGTTGTTCATCTGTTCCTTGAAAAACCTGTCCACCAAATACAACACAGAAGAAAGTTTTCAACTACAGTTTTAAGCCATTTAACAATGTTTTAAAAAGTAGAGTTTTTACCATAACAGAAATTGGTAAGTAAGACACAAACACCTCCCACACAGAATTAAATGTGCTACAAGCAAAGCTGGAAGAAGAAAAATCTATCCTTCTTAGGCTGATAAAACAAAACAATTAAATTTTTACCACTAAAGGATTTCTTCCCATTTTTTCCTTCCTGGTAAGCTCATCTGCGGTGGCAGGAAAAGCTACAAAGAGCAATTTAACCCAAAGCACATAGAAGCAGATACGGCTGTATTGGGCCATATCTGCAGCATCTGATAGTATCAAGCAAGATGCGGGGGCTGTGAAAAGCATTTCACCAGCATCTGATCCATAAAAATGAAATATATCCTTAGTTCCGTGGGGAGCAGAAGCACAGACTGAATCTTCCGCAGAGAGGATGGCAGCAGGGAACTGCAAAGGCAACCTTTTCCATCTTCTGTTGCAAGTCTTGGTTATCCTTCTCCATCTGCCGCCTCCTGCTCTCCTGCGTTTTGATTTCGCTCTCCAGCCTCACCACTTTGATGAGGTTCTGTTCGACTGCTGCCAGAGAACTCTGCAAAGGCGAGAACGTGGTAAGTCAAGTCTCTCACCACCCTGTGAATCCCATGATCTAACAACATAAAGTGTAAAACCTTCAGCTTTGTCAAGTATTTCTAAAAACAGGGTGTTTAAGGTTTAGTTCAGTTTTTTAGTTACAGTGTAATAGTTTTAGTTACCAGCTAAATTTGAGAAAGAGATTTTAAATTAAGCTACAAAAACTCCAAATCCACTACAAGAATTTCACAAACTATGTTCTTCAACCTCCAGTTTAGAGACTAGACCAGCGTGTACCAAGTTTGTTATGCTTGACTCTGCTTCAGAGCAAAGGATTAGACAACACAACATAGGAAACTAAGATTTTAATCCTGATATTCCTCACATTTTGCTGTGTTCTCTAGTACTTACGTACTGGTTTATATTAAAGTCGTATCATCATCATCATGCAAATTACCTTTAGAGGCTCGAGTTGACTCTCAATAGTTTTCACATTCTCCTTCGAAGCAGCCAGCTGAGCCTCTCTGTTGCTGAGCTGCTCCTGGATTTCCTGGGCCTTTTCTTTGTTCTGTTTTAGGTATTTCAGTTCGGTCTGACACTCCTTTACTTTCAAGCCTTGTTTCATTCGTACCTGACGGAGAGTTTCGAGTGCTTTAATGTACCTTTAAAAGAGACAGAATTTCAGATCCTGTTGGCAACGCAGCGATACTGATGGACGGCACAAGCCCTCAGACATTTCCATCAACACCCACACTGTTAGAGAAGACATTTCTTACTTTGTTTTCATTTAATTACAGTAAAGAGAAAAACCTTGTTGCTGAAAAGATCTCATCGAATTTTTGTTTCAGGGCCTTCCCTTCACTCAACGGCCAGTTGGATTCTTCTTGGTGGCAGAAAATGACATTGTTAATCACCGATTTGGACACACCGAGGGCGCTGATCATCTCTCGGTCGATCTCTGCACACTTGGAACTCAGACTGACCTTCTCGCCATGCCTGTGTAGCACAGGAAAGAAAATCCACAGAGAGGTTAGTAGCACAGTCTTTTAAACGTAACCTGCATTTCTAACAACAGCAACAGACTGACTCAAAAACTAAAGGAGTAACAATGCTTCAGCATGGAATTACTCCACTTGCCACAGGCAGTTATCCCTAAAGTCAGTATCTGTAGCTATCTCTATCACACATTTCGAACTACGTGGAAGCACCAGAGGGAGCAAGAGCAACCCCAACACACAGGTCTCGAACGGTGGAGATGGGGTTAAACAGGGGCCAGCAATGACCTCAGCCTGGAAATGCTGCTCCAGGAAGCAAAGCCCAGATACTCCACACAATGCTGCTGCCAGACTGTTTTGTTATTAATACGATTTTCACATAAATGCAGGGTAACAGCTGGAAGCAGTTCTTAAAGTGCTGGTTATCAAACAAAGGATCTTTGAATCAACTAATAGATGATGATACTATACAGCTTTCACCTACCAGCACTGTTAGCTACTTCAAGGAACACATGACGAACTTTCCTCTTGTCTTATACATAACAACATACAAAACCCAAACTGATCTTCATGCCAAAGTAAGAAAAAAAGCTTGACAACGTACTTCATTCTAGTAATCACGGATTCAAGTGTCTTAAATTCTGTTTTCTTGCCTTTCTGGGTACAGACCATGGATCGCTGGACAGCTAGGAGCTCTCCGTTTACATCTCGAAACTGCAGTCGAATCTGAGCTCTAACATCTGTTTCATTGGCAACCTTGAGCAAAACAAACAAAAAAAAGACTAAGGGAAATTCTTCTATGAGACTATGCGTCTTCCCAGCTCTGATTTTTCTGCAAGAACACAGTCAGCTCTTGTCTGACGAGAGCTTGAGCATCCCTGTTTTCATCCTGAGTTTTACCCCGAGTGTAGGGAACTATTTTATGTGCATTATATCCAGTCATGACGACTTTTACCTTTGGATCGTGAACAAATGAGTTTCCTTTGGTGCCAGGAGGAAAGTCGCCAGTGGAGATATATTTAAGACATTCAATGATAGTCTAGAAAACAGAAATAAGTCTATAGTTACAATGGAGTAAACAGGACAGACGACAGGCAAAACCACAGTAACAGCCCAAATATTTACAAATGAGTTAAATATGGGAGGAGAGAGAAATACCAAATAAGATTTTATTTTTTGAGTATCATGACAATATGGTAATTTGTGAAATCAGTTTCAATCGGGATCTGGATCAATTTCCTACGAAAAATACAAACCAGGGCTCTGCAAAATCCAGCTGTGAAAGCACATCTCTAACGATGCTAAACAACACAGTATTTGCAATGAGCAGCGAGATTTTTGCAATATTATTAACACCTTTCTGCAGAGATGGTGAGGCCTTTCAGACCTATTTACAGTTCAAATCCAATCACAGAGCAAAGCCTTACCGTCTTCCCTGCACCATTTGGTCCCACCAAAATAGTTAATGGATTAAAGAAAGTGATAATTTGTTTGTCCTTGTCCTCTACCCCAAAACTCCTCACTCCGAGGATACTCATTTTCTCAATCTTCGACATTTCTGCACAACTTCTCTACCACAGCCCGAAGCGCCGCCGTTATCAATCTTGTAAAGCTTCGTGAAAAATCTAAAGGCAAAAATCAGAGCAGGCCGCTGAACGCTGTCGACATGTCCACACAAGCCCCAAATACTACGAACATCTTTACACCACAGCTGAGGCTCTTCGGTTGCAGCTCAAGGCACGGGAGGCAAAACTCTCGTTTGTTTTAAACCGAGCAGCTCACCAACTCCCAGCTGAGAGAAGCGCCACGCTATTTATCACTAAACCACAAACAGCGGCCAGAAATAACCCTTTATTCCACATCGCCAAACCCAGCAACGTGCTTCCAGAACGCCCCGACCACAGCGGAGGCCCCGATGCTCCTCCCGCTGGAGACCCGCTGCGGTGCGGCGAGAAGTGCTGGTTGCTCACGGGGCCGCGTTCGGGTCTGCCCGGG
>NW_010400596.1:107216-131681 GCF_000710305.1 Buceros rhinoceros silvestris | reverse complement strand
CTGTCTACTGTGCCAGTGGTGGAGGACAGGTCCTAACCACTGTTTTCAACCTACATCCTCTAGAAGGCTTCTTTAGACTTCTTGCTCAGATTTGTCAAAGAGATCCTGTCACTTCCTCTGTCATATAAATCTTACTGAGGTCTCCAGTGTTTACACACTGCTAAGCAAAGAAAGCAAGCAAAGAAATCCGAACATACATCTTCAAACAATCTGATAATATGAAATCTGATGGATTATGGAAAACAGTACCTGTGAACGACACAGGAAGTTAAGGAAGGTTTCTCTGGAAAAAAGACAGACAAGAACAGTGAGTAATATCTCTGTCAATAGCTACTGGGCACATAACAAATCAAGTGAGTCTGCCTGTAGTTTAAGCTCAGCCTCGAGAATTTAAATGAGTTTTGCTCAGGAAATGTGAACCTGCCTGAAAATATTTTCAGTTTTTAAATTCACAAAGCAAAAATTTGCACTGCACAGAGCGCTTGCTCACTCTGGAGTTAAAGGCATCTGGTGTCTAAATGTGTTGCATTCTACAGCTTCCAAAGTTTGGGATAGAGTTATGACTACCTTAGAAAAAAAGGAAGGGCAGAGTGTTTATCACCCTCCCTCACGCGTCTTTTCAAATGTACATGCTGCATACCCAGTTGTCATCCAGTCAACCCCCTCTTGAAATGAAAAGATGGAAAGATCAACAAGCAAGTTCAAGGGAAGCTCAAGGGGAGAGGAGAACTCAGGCCAAGCTGAACACCATGTCAAACACTGCAAAAGTTTTGCCTTCAGCTACATACTGGGCGAGCATGTGGTGACAGAGGTACTGGCCCCTCGCTGCCTTGGTGGGGGTCCCACTGCCCTCTGCTGCACCCCTGCTCTCACCACACACACACCATGGGCTGAAGCCGAGCTGTGAGCTCCCATCAGCCCAAGCCAATGATCAGTGGGTGGCATGACAGGTCAACTTAACTCATTAAAACTGCAGAAAACTAATATAGTGAAACACACACCCCCAACGAACCAACCAAACAACCAAACAACCAAATATCTATTTTATATTTTCAAAGTTGGTAGATTGACCCAGCTTGCCCTGTGAACAAATTGGTATCAGAGTGACGCAAAGGAGGAAAAGATCAAGCAGCTGGGAGCAGAGGCAAGGGGACGAAAGAACAGAGGAGGCAGGGGAGGGACTGTCACCTCCTGCTTTTACTGGAAACAAGCCCTTGGTTTAGTTTAGATGTAACATGAAACCGTATCCTGGGTATACATACCCTGACCAAGTGTTGCTGCTATGTGAGGACGGTGCTCAAGGCACCTCTTGAAGTGAATGAACAGCATACATCTCATACGACCAGTTTTTCAAGCCCTCTGTGAATTCAAAAGGGCATCACCACACCAAATTCTGTTTATAGATGATTTACAGAGCCATCTGTTTAAAGTCATACTCAGCACAGTTAGAACTGAAAAGATCTATTGGAAAGGAGGGTACAGAATGAGAAGATCATTGTCATTCTCTGCACACCTTCACAGGAGTCATGGCCCTGTGACTGAGAAACCCCATTGTAGGAAAAAAAAATATGATTTTAGGAACAATTTTTTTTTGCTGATAGATGCACTATGGGGAATCCTTGCTGTATCCTTGTCCTATTGGAGTTCAACAGAAATTGGCGAATTGTGAACACACACCTGTGCCTAAGGATAATGATGCTAAGTCACAATGGTCTTTTCTGTAATTCCCTTTCGGATCAGCAGACAAAGCAAAGGCTGGAGCCTGAAAACAGTGAAGACAATGTGAGGTTTCTCCCCGCCAGGTTTACAGGATCAGCCAGTATGTCTCACAGGATGGGAAGTGGTAACATCATAACGATGCCACAGGTGAGAAATCTGAAGTGTAAATCTGGTGGCACAGGCTGGATTTGACACAACCCTCAGAATCACTGTTGCTGGTGATGCTAAATGTATTTCCTCTTCATAACACATTTGAAAACTTCATTTCCTTTCAGAAGAGAAAGACAGAGTACAGAGGGATGAGGGAAGGGCCAAGATAAATTACTGTATGCCTGTTAAAAATGAAGGGTAAATAATGAAAAGTAAATGTAAAAAAAAAAAAAAAAAAAAAAAAAAAAAAAAAAAAAAAAAAAAGTAAATAAAACACTAAATAGTTACTAACACCTTCAAATGTACCAAGCATTTCTGAAGACAAAAACAGTAAGGCATTTATTTTCATACCTAACCTGTCCATACCTAACCCAACAAACCTTTGACTGAACACTAGCAGCCTACGCTGATTGAAAATCTGGATATGTGTAGCAATAAAATAAACCTCTGATTTGTCCATTTCTTTATCAATGTACGAGTGTTGGGAGTTTGGTTCTCAAAGGGACAAAGGGTCCACAGCACCACCCGTTGCAATGCCCAGCCTGGATGTGCCCTATATTGTAGTGATCAATTGGGCTCCAGGTTCATATGGGTCATGGAAGAGGTAAGCTGGTAAAAATGGCATAACCCACTGCCAAAAAGCAGCACAGGAGCTGTGCAAACTGCCCAGCAGCAAATGCTGGTTTTAACCAATATTCACTGACCCATAGGAAATTACAGCAACTTTGTAATACAGTGTCTACAAACTCAGTTGAGGTCTGTGTGCTAATTAACAGCTATTTCACATGGACACTTGTAACCCTGGTAGATGCTGAAGGTCTCCCTGCTCCAGGATACCCAACAGAGTGGGACCCTGAGAAGCAGAAGTGCAGCCTGCAGTCTGTCCCAGGTGGGAGGAAGGAGGGATTTCTGTCACTGACTCTCAAGAAAATGACTTCCTATCTTGTATTATTTACTTCGAAAACTTTGGGTCATTTCTTTTTTTTTTTATTTGTGTTAGTCCAGTTTTCTATAGTGAAGATGAATCACAACTTGTCAGTGTAACTTGGAGGAACTCAAATGCAGCGTTTTCCAAACTCACCTTTCACCACTCCCTGTTAAGGCCGCAAGAACGTCTCAGCCATCTCCTGTCTGCTTTACTGCTTTGTTGCTAATGTCCGCCTTCTATATCTTATCTAACTTCTACATGACTGCTTAATTTATGAACTCTTCTTAGATGAGATCCATCATGTTTCCTTTGTTTATAAAATCTATTATCTGATCAAAGTAAGATACAAGAGGTTTCTACCGTGAAAAGAATCCACATTCTACCTGGAAAATCCACATTGCATGATATTGCATTTTCTATTGCATTTTTGTATGTAATTAATAACATCTGTCCATTCATTCTAGTAGTCTTGTGTAACCTGAAGATCAGGTGATAGTTTCTTCAGATGTTCAATTTAATATCTTTTTTTGAACATACTGTATGTGCTGCTCTCCAACCAGGCAGTAACCATGTGGGTGTTTTTAGAATACTTGCTGCTTCATTTATCAGCTCTTCCAAACTTAAAATAGAAGTTCTAGCATCCCTTCATCAAAGAGTGTTAACTATGAGTAAATACTTCCAGCGTGTTTGGGCAACCTGCCCTCCAAATCCTGATCCTCACTACCAGTCTTGTCTCTACCCCCACTTTCTGCACTGTTGTCTTTATTGAAGTGTACTGGCTGCCATAGCAGGACATAACTAAGTGCGGCTTCTACTAGCAGGATTTTTTTTCTCCATTGAATTACCTGTGCATTCTGGAGTCCCCCATAGTGACATGGGGCTTCTCATGGGAATTCTGGTAGGGGTTTTTTCTAATAATATTCTAAATATTTCTACCCATATTCAAACCCAGCTGTAAATATTTACAGCAGAGTCTGATTCCCATTGCTATGCAGGAGAAGGTTGGGGTTTTTTATCTTACCCTTTTCCTCACTTTCCCTTAAAAATTTCAGACCCAATTAAATTCTATAGTATATTTTATCTCCCTTTGTTTCTTTACAAAGTTTTACCTAATGACTTTAACCCAAATCCACAAAATTTGTCTTATGTTATCAAACAAAATTAAACAATTGCAGGTACAAACTGGCACTATCCATTTGCTATGCCTTAACTGAAATAGTTGTATAAATGGTGTGCCAGTTTCTCTGATATCTCCGTGAGTTTGTCAGTGAAAGCCAGAGATCTGTAGATGCTCTACATCTCTTAAAATCAGGGTTCAAATCTCCTTGTTTCTTCTCTGCTGAATCATTTTCCTGTTAACACCCAGTCCTGAGCCAAAATCAAGTCAGTGTCATCATAAACTCGTTTTGATTCATATATTAAATGGTAAATTGTTTTTTTCAGGGGATACTTGTGCATGGTCTTCCCTTCATCTCTGAACTGCAAAAATGACTGTCCCATCACATTATTGCGTAACATGAACAAAAGTGAAGAAGCTTGGTAGGAGTGTTCATCTTTGGAATGTTTTCACTGTTTCTGGGGGCAAAATCAGCAACAAATCTAGATTATTCAATATTGAAACCATGCTCCTATCCATGCCTAAATGTCAGAGACAGAAACTAATGAACACACGAATAAACTGCAGAACAGCACACTTCATTTTACTCTCTTCCACAGCACCATTTTGAATTAGAAACAGACTTTAAACCATTAACCTATTTCATTTTGTAAAGATAGTTCTATAACACACAGAAAACATTAAGGAGATATTTCTTAAATTTTTAAAACTAATTTCCAAGCTAATATGAAAGTTATTATTTGAAGCTTAATATTATCATATGCACCTGTAAAGGTTGGTCAATTACAAGTTACCCATAAACCCTTTTTTGTTATTTTAACATCATAAATAGTAATCTGGCATTAAATATTTGTGATCTGGGCCAGTAACCTTTTTCAGTCTCACAGGACTTTTTTTAATTAAACTATATCTTTGTCCCATGTCTATAATCCTCTCTTTGACATTTTATATACAAGACACCTTGCTGCAAAAAGGTCAAGGAGTACAGTTATAAATGGAAAAGAGATTAAAAGTATTCTCAAGCCACAGTGATCTAAAAGAGAGTTAAATATGGAGTGTTCTTCACAGGCTTTCTTAGATGAGTTGAGAGGAAACCCTGTTGGCAGATTTTTATTATAAGAGCTGCAAAGCAAATGAAAATTATTTGACAAAAAAAATGAATAATGCACAATTTTAATTTGCATATTGGAATAATTATCCCTAAAAGAACCCTATAGGGTTTTATCTCCATAAAACTTTTATGTAGATCATTGCCAAATGTGGCTTATGTGTTTATGTAATTTTTCCTTCTAACATAGTTTCATTATAAAAATAAAACCCCCAAACAACTACAGTAACATCTTGCTACAGTTAATTACATCTTTTTTTTTTTTCCCTGCAAAAGAAACATGATGGCAATAACGCACTGCTTCCTGAAAAGTCTCTGAGAAATCCAAGAAGGGGAAATGGCAAGTGATATTGCAGGAGCCTGTGTAAGACAGAGAAGGGTAGTTATAAGGTAGCATGAGTAAACACATCCACAGTACAAGTGAGTGGCTTCTTTATTTTCATCAGAACATTAAGCAGAAATTGAAAGAACATTTTTCCCTAATATTCTCCAGCTGGCATATTATGACCTCAGCTTGCTCACTCTATGCCACACTGGAATAGCTTTAATGGTGTACATGGGTACAACTAAACAATACATTACTTCTAATGTCTTAAGTAACCTAGCAAAGCATGGTACCCAATTGCTGAACTGCTACTGTGCATCTTTCAGACCCTACTTTGTTACCCCCAGGAGGCCAGACCCTGATCTGGAAACTCTTTACTGCTAATTTCTTTCTATCGGTTTTATGTAGTCCAGTGAAAGAAGGATATTTCTTCTAACTCTATGTCATCAGAGCACCTGTTGTTTAGAGGCAAATGCTGGAGATAACATGGTTTCCAATGACCCCTAGTTCCCTGTTTCACTTTTGGATGGTTGTTTAGGACGCATATTTTCAAATGGTCCACTGATTGACTTAGATACAAAAAAAAAGGGTTTACACCATCTGCTTAAGACTACCTGAGGCATATAACCAAGATGTGGTGCAGAGCACCTAAGTTTAGGTGCTGCGTTTCCTGTAGTCTCTCTTCACAGACACACATTCAATGTGCCTCCATTAGCTGAGTTAGTGGGGATACCCAAAAGATCTCAGTGCAGCCCCAGTATTTGTGGGAACAGCAAAGCCAGAGTCAGACCTAAACTTGCATCAGAATGCTGCTATTCAAAATCTTAAATATAATATCACTCCTGTAATTTCTTTCTGCCTTTCTGTCACTTTAATCTTTGTCTGTCCTATACAGAAGGTTACTTACTGTTTCCAATTTCATTCAGCTGTTAGGAGATTGCATAAAGCAACCAAACTGTTGGTATCCAGCAAATCCAGCTCCTGTCCAAAGAAACTAGACACCCTGTTTGTAGAACGTCATATCTGACAGGGCTAGCTTAGCAGCTCTGAGCCTGTTGACTCAGTC
This sequence comes from Buceros rhinoceros silvestris, assembly GCF_000710305.1. Classification (NCBI taxonomy): domain Eukaryota; kingdom Metazoa; phylum Chordata; class Aves; order Bucerotiformes; family Bucerotidae; genus Buceros; species Buceros rhinoceros. The sequence goes on along the minus strand of NW_010400596.1, from coordinate 125,268 downwards.
TTATTAGATCTGTGTGCTAATGAAATAAACATTCAAAAGAGAACCCACAGCGATTTATAAGCTGAAAACTTGCCAGTAGCACAAAGGCAAAATACAACAAATACTAAACTCAACTACACATTAGTGTGAAGCAGCAGCCTGATAAAATGAACACCGTCCCCACATGCACACAGCTTCACTACGCTTGTAAAGACCTCTCTGCTTACTTGTGTACAGAGTTTTCAGTGGTCTTTTCAGCTGTTCAGAATAAAAGCAAGCTTGTGACAGTCACACTCCACATACCTCTAAGGCAGTTCTTGCTAGACGAGGAGCTCTATTACGAAGAGCACACTGTAGAGCCTGGGCTTTGGGCTTGGCATGCTGTGAGGCTCCTCGTCTTTCTATCACTTACGTGCTCTGGCACTCCTGTGACTCAGGATTTTTGCCAGCTTTCATAAAGCACCGTACATTAGAAATCTGTAAGGGGAAAACAAATGTCTCCAGTCTTCTCCCCTTGTGCTGGCTTTTTCATTTGCCCACCTCCAGAGCAAACTGGTTCAGCTCTCTAAAGTGACAGACAAATATCTGGTTTACTTTTAATTGTCATTATTCACCTCCTTACAAATGTTAGACTTCTGCTGATTTAACTCCCTAAATCTGGTTTCCGTGGTATCAGAGAAGTCCCAGAGACAGTGCCAGGAAGTAGCAGAAGCATATGGCTGGCACCAGGGAGGAAGGGGACATAGCCTGCTACTGTAGTGGCTCAATAGTGACACAAAACTTTTCCCTCTGGCTCTCTTCTGCCCATGGTAATTCACATGTGACCTGTGGTTTGCCTTGGCACTTCTAGGTTGCACTCTCTCTTGTTGCCCTCGTAAGTGGTACAGTTAAAGAACAAGCAACATAATAATGTTTTGAACACTTGCCTAGGTGTTCAAGGGATCAGTGAGTCTGAAATTTGACCAAAGCACCTATGGCATTGCACTTCTGTCTCAATTTCTGTAACCACGCCAAATATGTCTGGGTTTCTTTCTGAACATATCTTTGTCAATACTGTGAGTAACAACACTATATTTATACCAACTATATTTTGTTTGAGAGAACATCAAACAATATAAAGTGTCATTTTCCTGTTTCTGTGAAAATGCTGAAATTATATTTTAGAAAAACTGCATTATTTCAGTTTTTCTAAAATACTGAGCGGTATTCTAAAATATTGAATACTGAACAGCAGTCGCTCTTCACTTGACAAAACAAAGTTGGGAGTTGGCATTTCCAGTGCTTAAGGAGCCCCAACTGACCTCCAGCTGCCACCACTCCTAAAGGTCTCAGATCTGTGTCACTTCTGCCAGCCCCAAGTGGATCGGGGTATCTCAAATCACATTGTGTTTTGACAACTGACTTGAATCCCATTCTCTGTTACTGGTATTTATGTACTGAGGTCATGTGTCAGCAGCTACACGTAGATGCCTACATCTGGGTGTCTTAATCTCAAACCGGATCCCATCCTGAAAGCTTATATATTAAACATAGGTGTCTGGTGCCATTTTTGAGGTTTCAGAGTATCTCAGATATCTACATGGGGTTGCCAGGTATAACACAGGATATAGGTAAGACATCTGTGCCCTCTTGCAATGACAGTTAGAGTCAAAGGATCTCTGAATCTCCTGGTGTGAGTTAGAACAGAACTCATTCTGTTCAGTGATTTTATTTTTCAGCTCAGCCTCTTCTAGATAACTGCACTTTCTGAAGATATATTTTTGCAGACAGTATCTGCTTCTAGAAGCGATAATGCTTGATGTTTACAGTTACTACCAGGGATCGGTGTGCAGAAAAGCTCTTGCTCATACTTGTTCCTATGGGGACCACGGATGCTGCTAAATCTTGTGTACCATGTTGGGGGTACAGTAAGTTGCAGGCTGCACCTGCAGGGAGGAGTGGACCTCAGCTGGTCATCAAGGTATTCCATTCCTATACATCATATTTGGTATAAAGCTGAGGGATCACAAAGATTAAGCTCTCTTCTTCAATGGCTGACATTCAAGGAGGACTCTGTCCATTCTGCCTTTGTCAGCATCAGTGGTGATGGTGATGTGTTTGCCATCAGGGGTGTGTGTCTGTGTGGTATGTTGGATTCTGTATTGGTATTGTATGTATTTGTATATATTTAATTTTATTGTCATTATTTTCATTAAAGTAATTTTAGTTTTCCAATTCATAAGCTAATAGAAAACATCTGTCATTTGTCTAGTGGCTGGCTCAGCCCTAAGCCATGACACTAAGATGGTAATAGATCTTATGTTTAGACAAGTAAATTGAGTCCTGAGCTGTCCAGCATGACAAGTAGAATCTCTGAAAGGAATTGTCCGAAAATACAACAGCTTAAACACTTTTCACAAGTTGCTTCTTTTTTTTTTTTTTTTTCATCTGGACCCATTTTCTTGAACTAAATAATTTTGGCATCTCTTTCTCCTAGCTCCATGACCACAAAATGGGTGAATACCCACACTTTTCCCATCTGTTTGAAACTCTGCAGTCCATCATCTCCTTTTGCATATGTATGCTGCTCAAGATGTATCTCTCTTGGTGGGCCATGGCCAGGGAGCTGTTGGGAAAACACTCTTGCACCTCAAGCTCCAGCAAATCTGTCCCCAACCTTGCTTGCTTGTGGTCCCTCAGAGGAAGCATTCTGTTTTCTCATGGCTTGCAAAGACATAGAGAAAATGCAAAGGAAAAGGAAAGACATCGGCCAGCTGACATACTCATAGAGGCTTCAAGGATATACTGTACCCCCCCCACCCTGAGGTTGTCCACCTTGACAGTTGAGAATCAGCAATTTAGAACTAGAAATACAGAAAGAGTGCAGGAAGCACAACAGGGAAACAAAGAGTATATTAGTTTCTTAATCACTGCTATCTCTTATTTGAAATTAAGGAATGTATGAAATTACATATATGTTTTTCCCTCCATGGAATTTGTACTATATTGCGTATGTGATAAAAATGACTTTCCTATAATAATTTACTTCCCCGTTCACATCAATATTCATACCCTAGTGTACGGCTTTAAACAGATTTTTCCATTGCATCTTCCACAAAGCAAACAAATCTTTATACGTGTTCTTCAATTAACTTTACTTGGAACAGATTCCATTAACATGTAAATGAAAATGTCACTCTGGCCTGGTCTACAGTGCTCTAGAAAGTTTCACCAGCCTATTCGGTTACAATGATGAAGAAATCATCCCTTTAACAAATACATCTAAACTGCCAAAAGCCCAAATATGGTGTGGTTACATTAAGAACTAATTTATTATTGTCTCTCCTCTTGGAAGGTAGCAACATCTCATTAGTTACATAACTACTAGAAAACTTTAAAGTACAATTATCTACCCTTTGCTAGCTCAGCAACAAAAAGAATAGTCTGTAAATGTAACAAAGCCACAATTATTCTTTTTAAAGGTTAGCAAAAGCTGTAAAAGTTCACCTTAAGCCAGCATTGATGTTGTAATGAAGTCAAAAGCTTTATTGCTCTACCCCCACTGTTGATGATAATCAGAAGGATCTATAGTTACTATTTTGCTAAACACTATTCCAGACCTTAACTGTGATTACATTTAGCAAGTTAACACCTGCCAAAACTGCTAATGAACAGATTCACACAAAGTGCTGGATTTAGCTGCAAACCACTTTTCAGTATCAATCTACTTCTTTCACGGGCTATCATAGGTTATGAAAGAGCTATGAATGCAAAATTATTTGTGAAATATTTTCTGTCTAGTAATTCATTGTGTATAGCTTTCCGTGTTATCCCTAATGATTTAATGTGCCACAGAATAAGCCTATCTGCATTATTCATCATGATTTTTACAGTCTTTCTTTCTGCAACATTTTCCAACAATCTAATATCACTAGCAAAGTAAATATTCTCCTAAAATAGTTATTTCTTTCATGAAAGGAAGGCCAGGGTCAAAGGGCCTTTAGCTAACTGCTGTAGTGAGGTGAAACTTAAGAACATCCTGGGTATTTGGCCTGAAGGTGTTCCCAAGTATTTTTGCCCTCTTTTTTGGGACAAACCTATTACTACATACCAAAAGGTAGCCTACACCCTCCTTCGGTACTTTTGTTCCTGCAGGTTGCAGTTCGTATTTAAAAGCTGAGCCTGCAGCTCGGTGGCAGCTGTGCCTCTCTCCTGTGCAGCATGTCTCACTGGACACATGGAGGAATGAATATTTACCTTGTGTTCTCCAGGCACACATGTCCCACAGTTCATGGGTCCACCTGAGAAGTGCTGGGCACTCCCAAAGGCTGGTGCAGGTATTGCTGGTGAAGTAATTTTTTTAAGTGATATAGCCCTCCTGGCCTCTGCAAAATAAGAATTTGCCTGAAAAAATTAACCACTCTTCTTGCAGACCATTTGTGAATTTACAGTATATTAAATTTTGAGTCACTCAGGCTGTCTGATGAGTAGTCACAGACCATACATCATCCATCAAACAGTTTTTGGTACACGACTGAATTTTTTGTTCTCAGTCTGCTGTTGTTAGTATTTGGCTATAGTCTTTAACAAGGGATATTGGCAGAAGATCTTTGGAAGTCAAGGTAATTTATACCTACTTGTATTCCTAGCTAAAACTCCATGGCTTCTTTCCTGGATTTCTGTGAGGTTGGAAAAATTAAAATCACATGCAGAGAAGCTGTGAAGATCAATTTTTAAATGTATCATATATTTATAGCAATAATACTTAGGTAGTTTTAAAAAGGTCCTTTAATGGCCGGTTATGAAAACGGTTTTGGACAATTTCAGTGGTACTAAAGCACTGTTCCCTTTTCCATAATTTCCAAGGTCATCCTTTGTTCTTTCTTTCTTTAGATAAAAATCAATCCTCAGGACTGGCTCCTGCTATTAGAGGTATATTACATATTTTAGTTAGTAGTTCAGCCACTTTTTGTTTTTCCCTTTTAAAACTCTCTTATGAATACTACCCAGCCCCAGGGATTTTCTACCATTAACTTTATCTAGTTGCTCTAATGCCTCATCTTCAGAGGCCACTGTCTCTGACAATGGCTCATCTGTAAAAATTAACCTTGAGTTAGAAACGTCTGCCTCATCCTCATTAGTGAAGACTGATTACAAAGAATTCATGTAATTTCTCCGCAATCTCTTCATCCTTTTTAAAATATAACTTTAGTTGTCCAGTTGACCTAGACACTTATTTAGTGTGTTTTTCCTGATACAGTTAAAGAATTTCATACTGTTGGTTTTAATGCATTTTAAGTATTAGCCTTTTTAAAGAATTTTTACTTGAAAATTATAATTCAATCTATACAAAAATGATTTCTTCCTCATGAGAAGATGAACTGCTTATAAGAAGATTTGTATCCGTTTTTTCTTTTGCATAACTTTCTTAAAAGAGGAGTGTCAAACATACCTAGTATCTAGCAGGTGCTAAGGGACTTTGCCCACCATGACAACTATTATTCAGGTCACTACTACCAATAATTTTGGGAACTGCAAACACAAACACTGCTTGGAGGAAAGGGATCCTTTCTGTCCACGCCATCCAGCAAGACGCATCAATATTAAGAAAACACGTGCTGGATCCCAGCTGGATCCAGGTACATGTTGTAGGTTTTTCTGTAAGATTTGGCTTTGTCTAAGTGCACAAGACACGCCTCTCTTTGGTTAACCTTCCTGTCTTCCCTTGCTTGATTAAATTTTTTGTACGGCTTGGGAACCAACCCTTTTTTCTTGAGTTTGTGTACTATGAATGAAGATAAAAACTTTTACTGTTTTGGTCGCTGTATATTCCCTGGTAATTTTTAAATCCTTTAACAAAAGAGGTGGTCTGAGTGGTCTATACAGACCCAGTCACATCTTTAGATGGCTTTTTAGAGACAAGTTCTGCATTGTTAATAAAGATTACATAAGGGGAACAAAAAACATCTTCCATCTACTCCTAACTATCACAGGGTACACTGAATTAAGATGTCTTTTTAATTTTCTGCATGAAATTGTATCTTACCCTGCATTTCTGAGAAATCCACTTTACCAAGCCGTTCCTACTTTGTGACAATTGCACATCTTTGAATAAGGTTTCATAATAGTTTGTAATACCTCTTAACCGAGTGATATAATTACATAGTTTCAGGTATTCCAATACTTTCCATTTTAGAAAGTAGAATCTGAGACATTCAGCTTTGCCCATATTTCTAGAAGTAACTGCTGACTAATGTCTCTAAACACAGATATATAACACACACAGAAGAAGAAGTGTTGATATTAATACCTACTACCTTCAAAAAGGTTTCATATTCTGCAAGGCTTTTGTTCTTTAAAAACAGTTGCATATAACTATATGCTATTTTTTCTTTAAATTTTTCACATATTCTTCATGCATGTATTTTTAATATTCAAATCTACTTTTCCCAGAAATCCAGATTCACACACTTCTGATTTATCCTAAGGAAATAAACATCTTGAAACTAAACTGGATTTTCATATTTAGAAATTTGCTTCTAAGAAGAAATCTCGGTCTTGAAGAAAATGCAGCACATCTACTGCTGAGAAAACTGTATTATATTTTGACTTTAATCTGTCCTCGCTGTTAGTCTTTTATGTTATTGTATTATTCTCTGCGTATCTGTCTTTGACCTCATATTAATCATACCGTAGCTCTAATCCTTAATGTTTAAGAAAATGCAGTTTGTAATACATGTTGCTCTCTTTGTCTGGCTTTTAGGTGTTCTACTGCTTTATACTAGCATCTAAATATTTACTGGCGAATAGGGAAAAGTATGACTCTATACACTGATTGCCTGTGAATGGGTACTTCTGGATCAAGTCTCAGCTGGGTATGGAAACCAAGAGGCAGTACTCTTCATTATCTCCAAGCTTAGAAATTTCATCCTCAACATAAAAGCAGATTTCTACAAGTATGACACATACATTAACAAAGCAGGGTATTTTCCTGAACAAAACTCCTTGCTGATTCAAGTAGTCCCCAGGTTTTCTTTGACTTTGCCTTTTTTGTGGCTCATTTTTGGATTTGCCATCTAGTAACACAAAATGCCATGCAAGCATAAGCAAACCAGCTTGCTGAGGCAGTGCAGTTACTGATTCTGTGCAGCTGTATTTAGTAGGGCTCTACCGACGACAGCCAGACCATCTGACAGAGAGCTGGTGGGTACACTGTCGGTTATGATACCACATTTTGCCCTGCAGCTCTTGATGAGGGTTTTTTTCTTTATATAATACATGTAACTTTCTTATGCTGACATTTTAATTGTGTTTCGAGGTTGTTGGCAGTTTTAGAAATAAACTTTTGAGATACTCAAGATCAACTATTTTAATCTTATTGAGGCTATTTGATCTCTATTGTGTCACAACAGGAGACACCTCTGTGTTTGGGATTTGAGTATTCATGCACTTTTATATGTGAAGGAAATTTGTTAAAAGAAAACAGCTTAATGAAATTGTTTAAGTTTTATTTTCAAATGGCTATCTTATTGATAGCTACCGAGATACCAAGAAGCTGGAGGCTAGACTGAAGCCACAAGAGACTTGCAAAGAGGCTTGGCCTGAGCTCATATCTGTGTGACTACAGACAGTTTCCACTGCTGATATATAGCACAGTAGCCCACTTAGAGAACTATTCTTATAATTCAAAACAGTCTTCTGTAACACAGGAAAATGCTTTATGCTCCCCCTAAGGGTGAGGACGGTGTTGAATTCAGGACTTCCACAGGCTCAGCCAGTGCTCCATCAACCTGACTGTTGCTTAAATCAAAGACCAATAATTTTAAACAGAAGAGTGAGTCTGGCTCAGCTGCTAGAAGGAAAGCGTATAGGACCCACACTTCAGAAAGGAGTTAAAGACTCTGGTGGCTGAGCTGTTCCCAGGTGAAAGGATGGACACCGAGTGCTTGAACTAGCCTGAGAGGCATCGAAAGCCTTCATAGGGCTAGCTCTTTTCTTGATCCGCTTCTTAAGAGGATGAAAATGTGTCTTAACCGCCCTTTTAGTTCCCAAATCTGTTGTTAGTTGGGGTCCAATTCTGCCACCCCTTAAGGTTTGCACCTTAGAACTGCTGAATTCAATGTGACTAATTGTGCAGTAAAGTACTAATCGGGTTGAATAATGGCAGCAGAATAGGGCCCTCAGTAATAAGAATTAATCATACCAGATCTTTGAAACCGATTTTTTCATTGTACAGCTGAGCTGACAGAACAGATGAAAGCAAAAGAGACAATACTCAGGAGCATAGTTACTGATAAATAATTACAACAAGGACGTTATAATTATTTAATTAAAATTTGTGCATGGGGAGAGATTATGAGTCTTTCAGCTTGCTGCCTCATTTAGATGATACTAGTCATTAACCAATTTTGCTGTAGTCAGCTACTAAATGCCCACACAGCCTGTCTTATTTTTTAAACCTCTTCAATCAGCAAAACTGGCTGCACGCACTGTGTAACGCTACTGAAGAACAAAGTTCCGCACTCAGTAATATAATTAAAGGCAGTCTCAAGTTTTTAAAGGAAACTTGTACATTAATTAATCAAGACCATCAAATAAACAGGAACAGCAGAGTGTTTATCTCTGCTTTTGAAGTTATAAATTACCGAACCACACAGAGATCATTGTGGAGTTGACAATGCTCCTGCAATGATTCCTACTGAAGTTGTTTTGTTTTTCCCTTAATATCATTTTCTACTGGCTTTTGACTGGGAATATAAACATCATAAACACATAATGTCTCAGACCAGTGGTATCTACAGCACAATAAACCCCTCCTTTTCACAATCACCTTCCCCAGCAATTTCTTCACATCTAGTCCAAGGCTGTCTTCAGGAACTTTTCCCCAGTACGTCTTTCTGCAGCTTGCTGCCTGAATTTGCACCCTTAAGGCAGTCATTTTGCAACCAGCTGTATCTTTCTGTTTTCCAGCTGGCATATATTTTATTTCTTCTTCTGTTTTCCCCCAGTTTCCAGCTGGTAGGTATTCTAACACCTCTGATGTTTTCCCTCAGTTTTCAGCTTCCCATTGCCAAACAGATGGCATGTTCTCACATTTACACAACAAATCCTAATGTTCTTTCAGTTATATCAATACACAATAGGAGTGACACTTCCGCATCTGAGAGAGTTCAGGCTATGTAAAAGACGTATTTGCAGTGGAAAAAATGAGGCCCACAAACATAAGGAGATATGAGTGTACAAAATACACAGAATTTGATGTGACTAGAAGAAAACAAGCACTTCAGGAATTAATGTATAACTATTGCAGAATATTATCATCTTTCCACGGGATTTTTGAAACACCCTGTTGCATTTTACAGCATCACTTTAACACTTTCTGTTTTCCTTCTGTTCTAGCAGACTTTCCAATAAAGACTTACATACTCTGAAAATCCAGTAAGATTGGAATACGGCCATTTAATTCTGTGGTGCAAAAGAGTGCTCAAGGTCAATGTGTGCAATTATTTTGGGTTTTCAGGGGGAACAGCACATCCAGACCAAAAACAACAGATGCTCTTAGCCAGCTGACTGAGAAATTTTAGATGGGATCATCCCACGCAGGCAACTTTAGTTTCCTAGGCTGAAAGCCTAGGATGCTAATATGAAAAGCAAGAAAAAATGAGCACGTGAGCAACAACAAAATCCATTTAAATCTCATGGATATGGATGCTCTTAAAAATGCTTAACCAGTAGGCATGAAATATAGCATTTTGACTCTAAAATGAGCAAGATGAGAAATAAAACAAAAAATATAGTTGTAACGATGAGCTCCCACAAACTTCAATGTGTGGGTATTCAGCATGAAAATAGAAAAAAAACAGACTCAAATTCATTGCCTTATCTATATTTCAATAACAATTGCCTTTTGATAATCAGCTATCAGAAACAGTAGATTGATAGCAATCAATTGTATTTATTCAATAGATATTAAAGTGATAAAACCTCTTCAGGTTTTTTCTGTGTTGTGAAAGTAAATGTTGGTTAGGTTGATTGCAATGCTTACTTATTGCCTAAAGTCCCATTTCTCCTTTCCAGTCATGAAGAAATTAGGCCACCTACAAAACCCATTTATTAGAACAAATAGCAGTGCCCAAATTTTTTCTTACCCTCCCTGCAGAGACAAAATTAGTTTTTATTGTACTCAGCAGTTCTCAAGAATAATGCATGAACCATATCCTTTAAGAGTTTCAGTATTAAATGCAAGTGTCGAAGACAGCCCTCATTTACTCTGAGATCCCTGTTTCTTCTCAAGAACTAACTACACTTTATACCTTCTGAACCAACCAAAAATGTCATGCCTAGTTTCCCCTGAAACAATTTTTAAAAAATTATTAATCTTTTTAAATCAGTAGTTATCATTTCCATTTTAATATTTCCAACACAGATGTTCAAACTTGAGAATTTTAAACAAGACCAGTTCTATGCTGAGGACCAGGCTGCTAAGGAAGAAGGGAATTCTGCAATTGTACAGTCTGGCACATCTAAGCTCAAGTTCATTCCATGACAATTTAACTCAATTTCTTGAATGTCTTTTTTCATAACAGTAGAGGACTGAGTGCCAGTAAATTACAATATGATTTTTTTTCTTGTCGAACTTCACCAGTTCTTTTGTATGTAAACTTCCCCACATAGCGGTCATTTTAAGGTGCATCTGAAATGAAGATCTTTGATTTATCCTGTCTGAACCACATCATTCATTTTCTGCTGAAACTTGTCATTTTTTTGCTAGGAGTGAAGAGTTGTCAGCTATTTGTAAAGAGAATCTATATATACTTCAGAGCACAGCTTTTGATACCTGAACTAAATGCACTCTTTTTCAATGATGTTATCACACTCTATCCAGTCTTCTCATGAGTGATTTTTAATACAGCTAGAACTCTTATGAGAGCAGTGGATGCACGGATGTATGAACTTGCATGGACAATTTTTGTCCATGTGATCCAGCACTCTTCGGATATGGGCTTGTTTTGAAGGATACGACAGGCCAATTGTAAAAACTGTTTAAGATACCCCAAGGGAAATGCTGACGGATGAGGACAATGTTTTGGCCTGTGCATTCATCATGTACCAAACACTATTGATTGAAGATGCTATTTCCCTTCAAAACACATTTTTCTAAACCTTTTTCTAGATATATAAGCCCTTAGAAATTGAGATAAGTCTCTCTTCCAAAACACCATAGGAAACAATAGTGACATAAGCTTCCTTTTTTTTTTTTTTACCCTGGCGTTCATAGTTTAAATTCACATCATGTCCTAAGGAAACACATACTAATCAAGCTATGACAGAGAGGAGTGGAATATTTTGATTCTGTCTACATAAACTAGTTACATATTCTTGGAGCCAGAGAAAGTGTGACTTCATGTATGTGTGGCTTAGCTATTAGGGCACTAAGTGCCCAAATATATTAGAAGCTGACATTAAAGATGGAGAAGACTGTTCTGCTGAATATTTCACATAAAGTTATCTGACAACCCAGTGGTTATGAAAGTATCTTGGGAAATGAAGGTCCTCATCCCCTTGGACTGAGTGCATGTTTCCCACATGACAAATGGCTAGAGAAACCACTGAGCTTTTGGGAGGACCACTTCAAGCAGGATTTTTTTTCAGTCAAATTCATTAGAATTGATCTAACAGTGTCTAATAATTCATGCTCTAAGTTAAGGTGAATGGAGAATCATTCATGGAACACGCATGAAAGAGACTCCAGGCTGCACTGCACCAACCTGCAGCTGTCTGTGGTCAGAAGCAGTATAACAAACACACAGGAAATACTCCTGGAGAAACTGCTGATGCTTATGATTTTGATACCTCCCAGGTTGCTGAACAGGCTAGAGTGTTAAGAGAAAGGGGACCTGGAGCTTCATTTTAGCTTTAGGTTTTTAACCCTACTCACAATTCTTTTTGTGATCTGGCCATTAAAATATTTGCCTTAAAGAGGTGAATGTATATAGAAGCACTTGTGAGTTACTTGACCAGAAAAAAAATACACTGAAACCTTTTGCAGGAAAATTGTCACTCTTGGATGAGAAGATGAAACTGTCAGAGAAGTAACAAGCCAGTGCTGCTGCCAGTAGGTTAACTGGCAGAAAAGCAAGTCAAAGCATTTATTTTGATTCAGAAAAACATCATATTTAATGCAGGCTTACAAAGGCCACGAGTTACTTCTTTTTATAACAGCCTAGCAATGGCAATGACAGGCTAGCATATTGCTGCTAATAACACACTAATGACATATTGATGATGCACAGCCTCATCTGCCAATTTCCCAGCTATTCCAAACCTTTAAGACTTACACACCCAGAAGTTGTCTCCATTTTACTGCAGTGAAATCACTCTTGTATATTCTGGTTTCCTCAAAGTGTGTTCTAATTCTCATTATTTTGATTGCTTCTTGTATGTAGATGAGGTTCAAATTTCTTTCCCAGTTTTCTCTGAGGACACTGTGCTTCAGAGCCATTTCCTGCTCTTTATGTGAAATATCTATTGGAATGCCTGAGAAATATGCTAAGACAAATAAAAATGATATTTTTAGGTTCAGATGCTGCTCAGAGGTCTTTTGCATTTGAGGTAAACTACTAATTTATTTCCTGTTTCCCCAGCTGGCAGTCTAGACAACTTGCCCATCCAAGTCAATCACATGCCAGCAAGCCATCGCTGCTGTGTGAACTACTTCACCTCCTTTGCACCTGCAGTCATACAGCTTGTTGGAGACATAGATGAGGCCAGTGAAGTGCCTTCCTGTAAGGATTCAACACCCCGTGGTACAAGGCAGCTAAGAGTGTAGCAAGCAAAAACTGGACCGTATAACACTATGGGCATGTGAAGGCACAGCTGAGCAGAGCCAGGTTATGGACCACACTGAATTTGGCCCCCTTCATCTGAGCTACCTTCACCACATAGAGCATAGACAAGACTTTTGCATCCTGTTCACACTCTGTGTGAGAAAAGCGTGGGACACGTTTCCCCTCCAGTTTATTGCATTCCTCAGATGGGTTTGCGTCACAACATTGCTGATGTTCTGTTGTCTTACTTGAAAATATGCAAGTGGCCAGTGAGACTGCAGCCCTTTTGGGCACCAATCCAAAGCAATATCAAGCCTCCCATTAAGTTCCCAGCTGGGGAATGCCACATTAATTAAAATTAGTCGCACATAAGAGATGAGTGGATAAGAGTGAGAGAAAAGCTAAAGAAAACGAATTAACAGGAAGAGAAAAAGTGCAGCTAGATAGTGAAAGTTAAATATAGAGAAAAATTATCATCGTTATGAAGCTTGGCAGTGAGACAGTGACCAGAAAATACACAAATTATGTGAGTGGCAGTCAAGCGGTACAACTAGAGGCTGGCAATGCTAGTGATGAACTGGATGTACTTGACCAGCTGGCTTCAAGGACCTCTGGACTCCAGGCAGAGAACTCTTCCAGGGAAATGTAAATTGAGAGAAAGATGAAGGAACATCACTGAAAATATTTTCTGCCTTAAAATCTTCATGGTCAAACTTCAAGAAAGAGGGTGAATCCTTAAGACAGGAATATTTTACTACCTGTTTCCCATATTAGACTTAGTGGAGAATATACACAGTTTACATCTAACTTTATTAGTTCCACTTTTCTTAACAATTCATGAAGAGGGTGAATATCTGGGAGACAGTAGATATCAGGAAATATTTCTTCTTGGTAGTCTAAAAGGAGACTAATTGAAGCTTTGCGAGCAGGGGTTTTTGCAGATATAGGAAGAAGTCCGTGACATAGGAGTGCTCAATATGCTGATGCTGGTAACTGGATAACCTAATTTTCAAAAAATTTAATGACCCCTTCCTACCAGAGGACTGAAATGGACCACTTCCATTGCTTTTTTTTTTTTTCATAATGGTTCTTTTTTTGGCCACTTTGCTTTTGACATCTTCATATTCTCTAACTCTTTATCTTCCTCTTATTGAATAATCCATGTGGATGACAAAATTGGAGATTTTCCTACCTTTTTCCTGCATGCCCTCTCTATGTTACACTGCAGACACCCTCTTGCTCCTGTGCACCTGCAGAAAAGGAAGGAGATGACTGCTTTGTTGTTATTAGCAGCCTTTGTACTGCTCCCACTGTATAAACAACTACCCAAGACCTCAGGTGGACAGAAGTTCCCCAGAAGAAACAGTTCTCTGCCACTGCTCTATGGTGTGTAGAGGATTATACATTTACAGAGAGAATATTCGTATTGTCAGTAAACGCTCTAGTCAGAAATCCCCATTACTTTTTTACAAATGACCCAAACTGCTCACAAAGTTTGAATCAGTCAGTCGATGGGACTGAACTTCACGCATGGCAGTTACTTCTTCACAGTAACAATCTGTACATGGTTACTCCAAGCATCAGCAAATGGGGATACATTCGCCTGCCAGGTACGTGACAATTATATCAGTTAACTCCTGGTAACTTCATGCTCAATAACTGTGCCCTCTGATAAAACTGCTGGTGTAGCACAGCGGCAGGCCTGCAAACAAGAAGCCACAGCCTGATAAGGACAAAGAGCATCAGTGCTTCTAGAAATGCTTTTTCTTTTCATATTCTACCTAATTGCATGTATTAATTTCAGCAAGGATCCATATTTCTTTGAACCCTCATTTCCTGGAGGTAAACCATGACAAAAACTGTGCACACCATGGAGAGCACCCCAGGAACCACAGCAGCAATCATGAAAGCAAAGCAGAGCAAAGCAAAGCAAAGCAAAGCAAAGCAGCAAAGCAATTGCTGTGAGCAGCTGGGTAGCCCAGGGAGGAAGCACACGCGTCTGAGAGTGGAGCATGGCAGGGACCTTCACCTGAGTCATCTCCAGCATGAAGTTCTCATCATTCAGCAATGGAAACTTCGCTTTGTTCTGTTCACAGACTGACAAGACAGTCGTTTAGGATTATTATTTCAAGTTCGTTAGCTTTCTAGGTGATTACTCCATTAGACATTATACTTGGAGCCTAGATTTATACAGTCTTTGAGCATGCACAGAGGCTTATTAAAACTAATTTTTTCCCTAAGGACTTCTTCATTCTGCTTTTTCATACATACTCTTCACATGAGAAATGGCTCTTCAAAACTCATGCTTTTTGTCATAATAATTGCTTTACACCTCTTGGCAACTTTTCACACTATGTGAAAAGTACTGTTTCATTAAAGTTCATTAGAAGACAATATTTTCATTACAGTAAAAATCACAAAAATGCCTGCATATTGTTTTTAGTGTTAATCATGTTATTTCATTTACCAAGAAGCATAAATGTATACACAGACATACACAAAGACACAGAAACAACTTTTGCAAAGCACTCAGAACTGAAGTGATAGGATAATTATTATTAAATTAAATATTTAATTCTGATTGACAATAGGGCATGAAAAATAACTTAGACTGCACAGTTGGAAAACAAAATTAGTTTTTAAGGAAACTTTAAACTGCAAAGAGAACTTCATGGTAAAGTGGAATAGAACTGTGCATTACAATGTATTAGACCTGCACATTCCTTCATTATTTTTATGACAAAATACTCACTTCTTTTCAAATGAATATTTCATGTCTTGTTTTATGAGAAAGGAGAAGTCAAGGGTTAAATTACTAATGTAACACTCTAGTATTGATTACACAGCCTAGATTTATAGAGTACTAAATAGAACAATCTCAGAAAGATCTGATGGCCAGTTCCTGCTTTTTTTCAGTAAGAGAGGCTTGTGCTGTGATCAAGCCTCATCAAACAATAGTGAGAAGCATCCAGAGCTTTGCCTAATCACCAGCTTACCTCCAAATTTTTCCATTTCATTGTGACTGATAAAATATTTTTCGCAATTATCACCCTCAGTCCATAAGTTACTGGAGTGCCCAGCAAAGGAGGTGTTATATATAATTGCTTATATTGTAGTTAAGACATGACACCCCAAATAATGATGCTCAAAAAAAGGCAGTGTGGTTCACCAGTAAAAGTTGAACACTGCAAATGGCTTCCCAAGTGCAGCTTTTTATGTGTGACCGTTATCACCAAGAGCTGTTACCTAGGAAACAAAATGCGCTTGCATACTATGCATGAGCTTCTTCAGTTACCTTTTCCACTAATACTCTGAGACATTTTAATGCTTTGATCCAACACTTATCTCTACCCTTGTCCGAACACCACATTCATGAAATGGCCAGATTGGCTACTGTGGTCTTTACTATTCAGACAAAAAATGTTTTTTGTTAATTCAAATCATGTTTTTCCTATTTTTTTTTTCTTGAGAAGGTGAATGTTCTGCTTCTGTACTTTTTGGAAGTAGATAGCAGGAGAAAGATGACACAGAAAGGATTAAAATATGTAGCCATTCTGTAAACAAATTGATATATTAAACTCAACATTCTTTTGCCAAACATCGATACTAACACCTGAGGTGAATTTTATAAATAAAAGAAGAATATTGAATCACATAACTGATTTTCTTATTGCAGCCCTGAGATTATGAACCATTTGGAGAAGTATCTCAAGATTTTAACCACATTGCGAACCTTCTTGCCTTTAAACACCTACATAATCCAATCCCAGTTGTGGAGATAATGGTCCTTAGGTGCTTGTTTTCTCTTGCAAATTACATGTTGGCAGCAAAGACAACACTGAGACTGAGTTTTCAAAACTTTTGACTCTGGAAAGGCAAATATTGAGAATTATCTTCACACCTAAAGTTAGCAAGAAAGATTTCTTGGAACTGGAGATGTGTGGTCAGTCTGTAATTTGGTTTATACAAATACAAAACTGCATGTAAATATGTAAAGCCACATACAAAATGAAATTGCTAAAAACTGCCGAATCTCATGGTCACACACTCTGAAGATTGCTGCATTCCTTCTGAACTTTTGAGGGTTCATGAGTATATTTTACCCGATGGATATGACGTTGTTAACAGCTGAGTGATGAGAGGCTATGATCAAACGATTCTGAATAAATCCAGACCTGATCACTCTTTGTACTGAGCGTTCTATAAATTTATTGCAGCAAAATGACTGGTTTTTAATACTATATAATTTTTAGAGGGAAGGAACAAAGGGTGGTCTGAAGTAAAAATATAAGATAGGGCTGAGAGCATGTATCAGTGGTGAATGTGTATAGCAAGAACCTAAGGTTTAGAAATCCTTACAAGAATTCTTTGTATTAAAAATAGGAAAACTCTCAGAAAATTTAGCTCTACATGTAAAAACCATCACAGTGATGCCCAAAATGAGACATTCTGCCCACATTAGCTATTCTTGACAAAGTTTTATATTATCAGCTATAGCAAATATTTCTTCAGAGTATGTTTGTTGTGCAAATTGGCTTATTTTTCTCTGTGGTCTTTCAATACAAGAAAAGAAAAAGCTATATTTTTTCAACTCTTGCTTAGTCCGTTAAGGACTCTTTTCCTCCTTTCAGCATTAATGAAGCAATTCTGCAACCAAGCATTATAATTCTGTAAAAAATCAAGCACCTAGTTATCATTAGCAAAGTCTCATATACACATGACTTTGGACTAGAGTGATTTTGTTTACATGAAAAGGGGCTGCACAACTTGGCAGGAAGACACAACATTTCTTATAGGGTTCTGTATAGGAGGGCCCTGTACAAGCAGTGTTCTGCATCATACCTTTTGTGGGAAAAGAGAGGAGGCAAAGACCTGACGGCAGCAGGATTAGGAAAAGCTAGATACTTAAGCTGTCAAATCAACGGTCAGAGGCTTACAATTAACCTATTGCATGAAATGTTTGGGGGTTTTAATATTTAGAAATTTTGCTAACTGCAGTGATTTTCTAAGAAATGTCAAGCTATTAACTTAGTGGCATGAACTTTCCATTTTATGTACCTAAGCAAAGATTTTTTTTTTTTTGTGGAGAAACAATGCACAGAAATCAATCTGGTGACTTCAGAGCATCGAAGTACTCCAGACTCTGGAGGTTATGATCCCCGCAGTAGAAGGAACATTTTGTTTTGCTTTGCCTTGTTTTGTTTTAACTGCTCACCTCTGGCAGAACCAGAAGTATTTATTTTCTCTCTCCACAGTGTGAGTTCAGC
>NW_010400596.1:91368-107098 GCF_000710305.1 Buceros rhinoceros silvestris | reverse complement strand
CAGCAGGAGCTTAATTACTAGCCAGGGTATTGTGATTGTCCAAGGAGTATCAGAAATGAGCAAATGTACTTTGCTGTACTTTGCACCATGGCTCAGAAGTAACAGCTACAGTCACTCACCAGCCTCAACTGTCAGCTCTATCTTCCTCCTGCATAAAAATAAACATTTCCCCCACAATAAAGTCTTTTTATAAAAGCAATAAAACAACTCAAGGGAGCATTGTTATCATGAGCTAATCACCCCCTTAGGGAATTAGAGGCACTTAGCTGCATCTAGAGCTTCAACACCTGAGGGGCTGTGATTATTTCATGATAACCAACAAGGCATGACAGACTGGGAGGTTAATTAGATAATATTCAAACTTGGTAATATTGAGTTTGAAGATTTCTTTTGAAGTTGTACAAGAAAAGCTCTGCTTATAAAACAGCAGTGGGATATCAGCACAGAAAGGATAATTAACATTTCCTACAAACGAACCAAGGTTTTGAATAGCTAAAGGAAAAAATAATAAAGTCAAAGTACTAAACCCTGAGGCACTCCTTTAACAATGAGTAATCCTGATGAGTTCACTCCCTGGAATCTTGGGCAGAAATTGACTCAAATTATATAATGCCATTTAGTTGCTAACCCCTAAACGGTGGAGGCACTTCAGTCAGCCTCATACTACTTAACGGTCCATTGTCTCAAAGAATTTAGTGGGATAGTAAATGCAGTATTAATAATAAATAATCATCCCAGCTGCAATCATAGCCATTGGTTTGAGAAACTGTAAGAAACTGTGCCACTGCACTGTGAGAGATTAAAGACGAAGGATGCTGCAAAAATTTAAAATTATACAAGCAGTCATTTTTCTGGAAGAGCATTTTATTTCTGTGGACAATGGCAGTGAACTTTCAGAAGTACCTGTATGTGTATGCAGGGATGGAGCCGTGCTGCAGACACATACTAGCGGCTAGTTACTCTGTGAGGACCTGGCCTACTAGTCCATGGGCCGCTGCCATTTCTCTGAGTCCTGGAGGAGCAGTGGAGACTGTGGAGTGGCCCGTTTAGCTGAACTACACCACCAAACCAAACATCTGGCCTTTGCATCAGGTTGCTGACCTGAGTCATTCTGTGGCCACGTGAGCTACAGATCCCACACAAGGTGCGTTGAGGAGCTGCAGCTACCAAGAAGAGCAGGATATTCCCTCTTAGAGTACAGCTGGCTGCAACCTCAGTTTATAACTCCCAGCGGTAATGCAGCTTCTAGAAACAACCTGTAACTTTTAAAGATAATTATTTGTATTCACCATCAATTAAAACATAACAACACAAAACAAATCTGACTATCTATGACTTTTATTTATAAGATGGAAAATGAATATTCTCTGATTTAGGTAGCTTTCTCTTTAAACTGACTTTTGCTGAGTTACCAGAACTAGTGTTGAATTAAAGAATGTAGTCGAGCACTTCTGGTCTATAACTGTATATATTCTGCAGGACACATCACTACAATAGAACTGACATTGCCGGTCAGTCAGAAATTTGCCAGCAAAATGGTTCTCTGCCATTAAATTCCAATTTAATAGAACCAAAATACTTCACTGGAACCTGTCAGCTGCATCAAAAACTTTTGATAGGGAATCGAGTAATTTCGTGTATTTTCTTGTTAGCCTTCCAGCCTGCCGGTCAGGGGCTGGCATCTTGCCTGGCTCCGCAGGCTGGCTCTGTCCCGGGCTCCCGGGCAATCACAGCCACATACTCTGCTGCTCCTCCAACGTTCCCCATGTCAGTGCCCTAGCATGTCTGGTGAATGTCCAAGATTTCCCTCCTTACAAGAAAGAGATTGGAAAAAGCCCTACATACTCTTTGACAGGAAGTACAGGTTTTTTACACACTGTTTCTGCAAAACTGTTCATAGATCTTCACTCATAATTTCCATGCTACAAAAAACAAACAAACAAACAAACAAACAAACAAACAAAAAAATAAAGAAGAAGTGGAACTCTGGAATCCTGCACAGAACTTAAATTAAATAGCAAAGAAAAAGAATAAATAGATTTCAGGTAAGAAGGAAAAATTACATATTTAGATGCCAATGAGACAAGGATAGAGGGATACTAGAAAAAAATAGGAACAGGAACATACAGGAAGGTTTCACATATTTTCTCACAGAAGCTTAAGTGTTTGTAAGTAATGTCTACTTTTTAGATATGAAACAACATGCAATTACAAGGATGCCCCAAAACTTTCATGCACCTCCTAGAAATACATCCCATTCATCAGAGTGGGATGAGCCAGCTTCTGAAGGTGTCTGTTCAGTGCCTAAACAGGACAATCTGATGGCCGCCTTGTACTACATTTCTAAGAACAGATTGCCCAAGTTGGCAGAGAAGTATTCCACATGAAAAGCTGAAAAATGGAAATGGAGGGACACATGAAAATACTTAAACTACATTTTCTTCAGTGACACATGCCGTGATCATTATCTAGAGAGCAGACTGCTATTTTCAAAGTGCTCTTGCTTATATCATTTGCTTCCTTCACCAACATCCTCTTTAAGTGCTTTCTTTTATATTCACTTAATTATTTATTCCTTTATGTGTTTGCATGTTTTTATTACTGAGACAGCAGATATTTAAGTCACTAGGAACACATCCTACTCTTACACTATTTCAGATCATTTGTCCTTTATCTTATACTTACAAAATGCCTAGTGACACTTGTGGAATAAAGCGTATGAATGTTTCATTAAATGAATACATTTAAAGTGCCGGTGCAATTGCATCTTAAAAAAAGAAGTGAAAACTTTTCCCACTGGATTTAATCCAGTACTCTGGAATCACAGGAAAGACGGCCACCGGAGTCACTGGAGAGCTTCAGACTTTTTTCAGAAAATATACCTGCAGTACTAAAGCTCTGGAAAAAGATATGCCAGGATGTCAGGTGGATTCATTAGTGGTCCCTGTGGCTGCTGATCAACACAGCTTTTGTGTTTCTGCCGGTGTTATGAGATACGTCTTTGATTCAATAAATAAGTGTCAAGTTCTCAAGAACCTTGATGCCAGTAGGGATACAGGGAAGAGGTCTTAGCATTTGAAAGAGTGATCACAAACTGTTCTGTGGCAAAGATTTGGTCGAGTCTACTGCACACAAGCACAGCCCTAACACAGTTTGACCAGTAATGATCAGAACAAGAATTAAAATCCAGCCTGCTCATGGCAAGGTGAATGGCCTCAACTCCAGGAACCTTCACTTGGAGCACATGCTTATCTTCATGGTTGCACCCTCATTTACACCATGCTATTTTCATATTACACCAAGTCTTTGCTTCATGGCCAACAGTGCTAGATGTTTTTATTTCAACATTCTCTCTTTCATCCTGCATCTAGCACAACTTTTGTTTCTTTCATCCTGATAATGTTGCACAATTAGCACTAAGCATCCTCATCAGATGCAGCTTTGCAACTTCTTGTTAGGTAATGATTTCACATATCAGGTTTACCAGCTATGCCTTTTAAGCCTTTTTATGAGCAATTTACATGGACCACTATTCCAGTGAAGCTGGCATAGATTATACTTGTGCATGTGGGTAGGATAGTAAAAATTCCTTCTGTCAGAAGGAAAATAGAATTTAACGGTGACCTGCTTTCCTGATATGAAGTTCATTTGCTGTTAATGAAAGCCACGAGGATGTTAAGTTTGTAATGGTATAAACACTTAGCTACAGTTTTTCTTAACATTGACTCCAATGGGGTTGCCAAGAAGTGAAAAGAATATGAGTCAATACAATAACTTATTTCTGTCCTTGCCTGTAGCTTTCACTGTCATCTGTACTGTATACATAATCTTTCTTGTTAGAACAAGAACATGCACGAACACAACCTATGTACATTGCATGTTACCAGATTATGTAGAAAAGGCCTGCTACTTTTACTCAAAAGGCATGGCAATTTACTCCAGAGGGGAACCTGCTGATCTTTCCTGTGATTGCATTGTATCTTCCTGGAAATCTCATTTTCTGTTTCAGAAAAAGGAAATAATTTGTTTTGGATACTTCATTTGATATTTTCATTGTGTCTAGTATTTAATTTAAAAAAAAACAAAAACAAAACAGCAATCAGTCTCAAAGTATGCTCTTTAAAAATAATAAGAAATAGATTCACCATCAACCCCTCAGCCAACATTAGATGTTTTAGGTCTGGTTCTGATCTTTTTTGTCAGACAACTGCTGCCAAAACTATACCCATCAGAAATATTGTCTAAACACTGAAAGTAGATGGGAGGGACAAGAGGGAAATAAGTAACTGAGAGTCATCTCACAGAAGTCAAGGCCTATTCATGTGGGTAAAGTTACTCATAAATAGCAAGTGTTTGCAGTCAGCTTTTTTATGCTGTAATTCAATCCCACTTCAGAGAGAAAGATTAACACTCATTCTGCTTTTCTTCATTCACTGATTATTTAGGCAGAAATTTCTTCTCCGTCACTGTTTCTTTCTCTCATAATTACGGCACATCTCAAATTCCTAGGTGAGAAGTTTTCAAATGCTTTCATAGGGGAGACCACAACTTAACAGTTGCAGCTTTGCAAGCTGCTTTTCTCCCCACTTGACATTTTGTGGGCAAGCTCCCTTCCCATTAGTGACCGAGCGATATCCACATGGCAATTACAGCAATGGCTGACATGGAAAAGTAATATGAGGAAAGTATTTAATATATGTGCAGCTGTCTGTGGTGTCACTCTATCTGGTGGAAATAAACTGAAGAGATCAACCAGTTATTTGGGAAACACCACTGGTTAAGAAGTCACAGTCAGTTGTTATCCATGTGTTTATGCAGCTTACCAAGAATTTAAATAGCAGAGAAAAATTTCTTGAAAGGGTCCTCCCAGGTCTCACGATGTACATCCTTGCCCAAAAATAACGCATATCCTCAGTCTGTGTTTTGATTTAAAAGGGTGTTTCAGCCATCTTTTGGTCAAAATTCCTGTCAAACACTTGGGAGTTTTAGAACAAATTGATGATTCATTTGGTATTTTTGTAAATTCTTATCAGACTGCATTTCCTCTTTCCTACTAACAAAAGAATTGGAAATGGTTCAGAAAAAATGTTGAAAATTCTGTTATGAAACTTCCAATCTGACTGATAAAACAGATTATAAGAGATAAAGGAAAATAGGCAAAATACAAATCAGAAGTTAACTGAAGAGGGAATCTGAAGGTACTAGCAAAAAATAGTAAGGCCAATCTATTAAGATGAATAAAGAAGAATAATATGGAATACGGAATACTAAAGAATCATTAATACATATTTCTCCTCTGCTTTGAAAGAGGGAGGTTAATGAATTCATGTTTTATTTCATTTTATATATGGTGCATTTTATTCCCTCAGTCACTGGAGAGGATGTTAAACAACACAATGCCTCATTATCTTCAGGGCCAGAAAGCTGCACTCAGCAATGTTGAAAGAAACAGCTTTAGAAAGAAGTATAAACCTAAGTCTTCACCGCACAATGCACAGAGGTACTGGGGTGCTACAGTTAGATGAGGTATCAAAATGCCTGCAACAGCCTTCTGGTAGACTTGTCAACCCAGCTGAGAAACAGCCAAATACTGTGCCACAGATAATCAACATCAACATTGCACAGATGAAATACCAGCAAGACATTGATGACAAACTGATAATTTAAGAATTGGAAGTTAGCAGAAATAAGATTGTACATAGAGTCTGGATGCAACTGGAAATTACTTAAGTACAGTATCAGAATCTCCATTTGTTTGTAACGGAAAAGTCTGTTCATTTATTACTCTTGCTTGATATTACCCTTCTGATTGATAAAGATGGCTATAAAATTCTTCAAGCACATCTATACTAGCAGGGACAAACTGTTGCAAAGTTTCTTCTACCCAGCTAGGCACAACATGTTTTGACCTGGAAGCCACGTATCAGTACTCGTTATGCCTGAGCACTTGAGGCAGCTTGGACATGTGCACACGCATATTCCCCAGGACTTCTGTAAAGAATCTGACTCCAAGTAAGATCTAAAAGAGAATCTGGGCACCCACAAATTAGTAGGCACTGCAACGGCTCCTAAATAACCGCCAGAACAAGATTTGAAACTTCATACATACATACATTTCTGTTTCCTTCAGAGTATGTGAAAAGCAGTGGTGCAAAAGTACAGGCTGAAATAACTTGTGCAAGAAGTACCCTGGAGGTTACCAGGAGAAGGCATTAAGAAACAGGACAAATGAAATGCCCTCTCTTTGAGTCATCAGCATTTGAATCATAGATGCAAGACAGTCTGTTGCTGGTGGTGGACTACTGTGCAGCAAAGAAGCTACAAATCACAGACCCAGGAGGAGAACTGAAGAAAAGGAGATGGCTTTGCAGTGGTTAGGACATGTACATTGGAAAATGTGTCCTGGAATTTAGAACCTGAAATTCTTTTTCTTTAAAACCCAAAATCTCTGTTCCCAATGTAGCTGCTAGGTAACAACGATGTGGATCTTCACTTATTTCTCTCTAGCAGTAAAGTTTATCATTCTTAAGTGTTCAAGAATCCATGTGGTATGAGTGTTCATCTGAATCACTGGGTCAAGAGTAAGTCTGTGGTAGATCATATCAGCTGGGTAGAACACAACTGCTGTCCTGGAGCTAGATGTTATCTCTTTACATGGGCTCCTCTGAGGCACTAGACCACCTGAAGATGTGTATTCCTTGGCTTTTACTTAACATTATGGTCACTTCCCAGCATCACATTTTCAGCATTACATATGGGCATCTCTTTCTTAGGGCAGAGCATCTACAGTGGAGTTGGTTTGCTGCTTCATACATGGGAGGGGACTGGTCAAAACTTGCTGGTCACATCTACAGTCAAGGCCGTGAAAACAAGCCATGAACTCACCAATGCACTTATTTATTTGCATAAATAAGTTTGCATTATTAAAAGCTGCATTTTACCAAACCAAACTCTTAAGATGGTTGTAATGATTACTTGTGGACCAAACAGATGTACTTAGTCAAGTTAGTCCCTTACAAGATTAGGCACACATCTTCATCAGAACCAGAATACAGGTATTTCTATACTGAAAAACTTGGGTTTGTCTGTGCACTTCTGCCTAACTCAGAGTTTGTTTTTAACCTTGAAAGCATGTACGTGTATCCACATCCCACCCCCAAAGTGTGCTGTAGCTTTTGCCAGAAAACCTTGATAAGACCTTACAAACCCTCCCTGGCAAAGGGGAAAATGCCACTCCTTGATGGAATGCCTGTGTCCCCCAAACTTCATTTGTAGGCTGCTGTTTATGTCATGACACAGGGCCAGTTTTTCTAACCTTTGGCCTGTAGGAAGGCTTTCACTGTTTGGACCCATGATCCATGCACGAATGTTTCTCTCACAAAAGAGGCTCTGGCTGTCAATGGGTCCCTTGCCAGGGTAGCTGCCACCCCTGTGAGAGCCACCGGCTCTGTCCTTCAGCCAGCTATCTGCAGCGCAGTGAAGACAACCCCAGGCAACAGGGACAGCTGGGACGAACGAGGATGTGGGTGAATTTTTAGTTCTACAGAGGGTCGGTTTCCCAGCATGTGCCTGGCAGCTACAATCAGTCTGCTGGCTTCTCCTTCGCAGGACTACAGCTTACTAAGTTCTGACATTGCGTTTTTCATCAGGAAGACTCAGCAGAACCCAGTCTAAGCTCGCAGTAGAACGGTCTGCAAAGCAACTCCCAACCGCTGCTACACGCCAGTGACACACCCACACAGTTTGAGTGGGTTATTGCTAGAGCCTAGCACACCTCCATACTCTGCAGAGGGTACAGTCAGCCTCACCAGAAGGGTCCTGGTGGCAACCCTGGGGACGGCGGCCCCACAGCGCCGCGGCGGTGGATGCAGCTGGTTGTGCCCCGCCGGCACCGCAGACAAATGCTGCGGTGTCGGACCACTTCGCAAAGCGAATTTTCCTCCGTGTCCGAGTACGCAGCGACAGTTTATCCATTAGCCACAAGATGGCACCTGGTATTTGGCAACCATGTCCCTTTTTAGGCTCTTTTTTTTCCCTCCTCCAGCTGAAGCTATTACAGGCAGAGCAAAAAAAAAAAAAAACCAGCCCCTCATCCGTGAGATTTTTCACTGCCACAGGTCTATAGTTAAAACAAGTAACCGCTCCTTTTTCCGAAATATTCTCCAAAAATGCCTGCTCTTGCTTTGCTTTGTGTCTTGGCTTCGCTTTGCCTTGCTGCCCCCTTTCCCAGGGCGCTGCTCTTGTGGGACGAGGGACATCACGTTGGCAGTTACACGCAGAGAGAATTTTGTCAGGCACTGATGTTGAGCGCAGCAATGCTTGTTTTGGAGGCTTGGATTTGACATCAAGCTCTATTCCAGGGAAATCCCCATGGCATTAATGTGAAGAATACTGGAAGTGTGTGTGTATGTTTCTAGGTATACATGTATTTAAATATACTAAGGCATGTGAATTCTTAAATTTTGGTCTACTTGGAGTGTTATTTTTTCTAATCCTAAAAATTTTGTTCCAAACATGATTTTCACAAATTTCTCTTCAGTGCAGTAGCTCACTGTCTTTTTACAGTAGTATCTGAGTTGTCTGTGACACTGAAGCTATACTCACATTTGTGGGTAAGTTTCTGAGTTCAGTGGGAGACTTTCTCTTAAGTTCCACAGAGGGACACTGGAATGAAATGCAGGTTCCTTGCTTGCAAAAAGTCACAGTGTCAGAATTTACCTCTCCCCTGTTTTTGGCAACAACCTCTGTGTAAATCTGATAATATGGCTGGCAAATACATGTTAGGTTAGAAAATGGTGCAGCAGCTGCTGTGCTACTGGTAGTAACTTAGTCAAATAGATTCAGTAACGTCCAATATTTAGACATGTACTCTTGCAAATACAGTGAGCCTTTGGGGCTCAGGAAACCTGATAAAGCACCTTCCTGATTTTGAACACTAAAAACACGATAAGGCTAATCATGACAATCCTTTTCAAAAGGAAATCCCAGGCCTTCCTGTTATATTGGGCCCCAGAAAATAAAAAGCAATATTTAAGGCTGAATGTTTATCAAGGCTTTTGTTGTTGTTGTTGTTGTTTCCTGTGAAGATGGGAGAGTGTGGGTTTTTTCCTTGAAAATTAAATTTCTGTAGTATTTTCCTTCCCTGTTTGCAGGGTGGTTTTCTCCTTTGAAACATCTGGAAGGTGTCCAGCTGCTTCAGTGATGGAGAGCACCGAAGTACCTTCATAACAGCATTAGGAGAGCAATGCTCTGAGTTACATACTGTGTTCGAATAAGAATCGAACATAAGAGCAGCGACACGTCTGTTGCAATCTGATTCTGATTTCTTCTCTGATTAAATCACTTAGCATTGCTGCTGTTAATGTTTGTTACAGTAATGACTATAAACCAAATACTGCAAGAGAACCCATTGTGTCATGTACCATGAAAGCAGAAAGCAGGCAGTGTCGTCTCAGCTGTTGTTTCCCCATTGCTCAAGTGAGGGCAATATGCTTGCTTTCTACAAGTACATGATCACCAATTAATTAATATTCTTAAAAGGATATATAAATGCTAAGTATTATTTATTAATTATGTTATAAATGAAGATTAGTGGAGATGCCATGGAACGAACACACATTATGAGGGCAGAGAGAGCAGTGCAGGGTCCAAAGATCAGCTTGGAAGCAGAAGACAGGAAGAAAAGCAAAGTAAATGATTAACAAAAGAAGAGAGATGATTTTGCTTACAAAAATAAAGTGAGAGTGCAAGGGATGTGAGCAATAAACTAGTGTGTTAAAAAAAGCATAACAACATAACAGTGGTCTAGAACTCAATGGAACATGCTGGAAATGGAAATGGTAATTGAAAATAAAGGTTGAAAGAAAAGAGAGTATTGTATGTAGCACTGTGATTTATATGTTCTTTATTTCAAAGTAGCTCCTGCCCCCTTAGAGCATTAAAGTCAGGTTCAGCATAACAGAGCATAGATACTTCAATGAAGGGATTAGAAATGCTACGCTACCAAGGTGAGTGAGCATGAAAGTGTTCATAAGATTGGGGCCTCAGCATGAACCACAAGGCAAGTGATGAAAATGCTACAGACACATAAAACTGTATGATACAGTGTTACATGAACTGTTCTGAACTTCATGAATAGCTCCATCAGGGGACATTCAGAAAATTAGGGAAAGTGGTTCTGGACAGAGGAACCACCTCTTCCCTCAACCACATCCAATGCCCATGGTAACATCTGTGAGTATTTCAGTTTTCTTCTATATTGCATAGGTCAAGCACTTGCTTAACCTTCCTTGTTCGGAAAGTGTATTTTGGTAACACAGCAGAACACAGTGGCAGCTCATTTCCCCCCATATACTGGGACTTCATTCTCATCAATCTGTTCAAGTACATTCTCACCAGAAATGTTCAAGTACAGAGCTTTTACTTTCATGAATATTCATGAAGTGCAGGCTTCGGAGGTAAAGTACTCAGCTAATTCAACAAAGTCAGCTTCAAAATTGGACTATGAGTTGTAACTCTTGCAATTTTCTATTTGCGTTGTGGTTGAAAAAAATTCAACAGTACAATGTCACCTATGCAGGTGACCAAAACAATGCACCATGCTTATTTCAAGAATGTGCAGTAAACTGTTTGTGAATGACCCTATACCAAGATATACTTAATGAGAAAATAACCAAATATTCAAAAAGAATGGACAAATCCAAGAACTGTGTGATCTGCTTAGACAATTCACAAACAGACGCAACAGGTAACATTTTCCCAAGACATTGCTCGTGGAAATTATTTACTTCATTTCAGTTGTTAACAAGCATGAGCAGCTGAGCTCTACCTCCTCTGCAACAGAGGAGTGATCTCCAAGGTTTTTCCTACTGGCATTACTAGAAGATGAATTAATTATGTTTGGACAGTTCTCCCTCAGTTATTTCATTGACCCTCAAATCCAGAAGGCTGCTTTGAGTAAGTGTGGAAAAAAATATGAAAAATTATACATCTTGGGTTGACTTTGATCTCTAAAAACGAGGATGATTTTATTTTAGGTATATAATAGTATTGCTAACCTCTGTTCGCTAGGCAATCCTTCCTTTTCCCCCGGCTCTCAGTTTGACTCATCGCCAGCATGAAATGGACTAAGATTTCCATAAAACTGAAAGCTGTGAGTGTGAAAATTGGAGAATGCATAGACAAATTCTTCTTTCCTTTTTAAACATATGCCAGTGAATAGGCCATCTTTTTTCCTCATCGGTTTTCTGTATTTCTTGGTAAATACTACAATAAACCTAGACTAGAAAGCCCAAAGGAAATTCCTTTAGAGGAATTCCGTCAGAGCCACAGGATATCAGAGACCAAAAACTTGGACTTTGCCCCAAAATGAGACACTGGCTGAAAACTGCCGGAAAGATTGGGTCACTTTTCTTACCTGAGTTTTGCCAATGGGAAAAACAAGAGAAAATGGGAAATCACTGCAGAGCATTAAAAAGAGCCAGGAAGCAGCTGTAAATGTACTGATTCTGACATAACAGTTTGGCTGTCATTGAGTGTTTAAAGAAGCAAATAGAGGCGAGGGGGTGAATCTTACAAAGGGTGGGCTTGTTTGTTAGACTATAGCTGTTTAGACTATAGGGGCATTGTCTAGTCAAAGTAGCATGAAAGCTCCCGTCTATTAAATGTGGCTCAGAAAATGAAAAAATCTAAATCTAAATCTAAAATATGAACCTGAAACCCTTTGATTCACAATATTTCTGGTTCCTTGAGTACACAGTAAACTTCTGTACCATCGCTACTTGAGACATACATGGTGTGAAGATGCATTCTAGGAAGAGCCAATTGTTAAAACATTGGCAGAATATTCTTCGCAATCTGTATGACATATCGGTTGTACCAGTCTGCTGCACTTGGTATCTGGACAGAGGAACATCTAAGATGAGTTAGAAGAATTCCTGGATAACCATGCAAAGCTAAACCCTTCCTTGTTTGAGCAAGCAAGATGGGCAGGTTTTAGCAGAAAGGCATGGAGTGTTTAGTTATCAGCTTCCACAGGCATGGCGAAGGGCAAGATGTTTGTAAAACTTCTGTGAGCCCATGGCTATGGGGCTACTTCTTTCGTGGCTAAACAGACATTAAATATAACATACTAACCACATTTCCAGGAGACAGAAACCCTGAACAGAAACCTACTGCTCCGTTATCACACAGTCAGGTACCTAAGTCTTACCATACATACAGTTTCAGGACTCCTGAGAAGATCTATGGTATATTTGCTACAGTTTATATGTGGAAAGCAGAGACTGTTCCAGCTATGTCTATATACATGTAGAAGGGAGTCCAAAGCAAAATCAGTATTGAAAGTTTTTATATATTTGTTTGCAAACAAGGCCAGCCCTAGTGACTGCAAAGCCAAAAATTGGCCAGCCAATTGTTGGCTGCCTCAACTAAACAACATTCAAAGTCTAAGGCTGCTCAACCACCTCTAGAATGCCTGAAAAAAAAAAATATCCATAAACTAGTTATTTGCATGTATCTGTTTAAATGTTATTGACGTTATGGGGGTAAAAAAAGTCTTTCAATTTGCCAATAATTTTAGGTTCAATTGAAGGGGTTTGGTGAAAAATAACTGTCCCAGATTTTACAGAGATTTTGTAACCAACAGCAGAGAAATATCTTGCTTAATGTAGTTAAGATAATTACATGAACAGGGATTGAGAAAGTCAGACACTTCTAAAAATAGTTACAGAAAACGGTAAAAGAATGCTTCAGTTCTTCCCTTCCACCATGCTTAACTTAAATGAAAGTCAGCCTACCTGACTATCTTTTAAAGAAATTTTCTCTCAAGGTAATTACACATTACCTAGTAATTAAATACCCAAACTACTTATGGAACATACATTTTCATGAAAGATATGTTTTCATTAGCTAGCATTTGTGTGTTGTAGTTGTTTTGCTACATGTGACTGCATTTTTAAATTTGACTCGCCTTTTGAAATATGTCAAACATTTGATTTTGACTTATTAAAATTAATGTTGTAAGTTGGAAATAAGAATGTAACAAGCATATCTGTAGCTTAGGTGAAACATTCTAATAAAGGACAAATATTTAGCAGACAAAGAATAAATGCAGTGATATATCACTGACACGCTGGTGACTAGTAGCTGTTCTTAAACTTAATTTTCTACTTTTTTCTCCATAACTCATCCACTTATCATCCTTGTAATACTTTCTTTTTAGAAGTCTTTCTTCACTTTGGCAGTTTCTGAAGAAAAATCTAAGGTAAGAAACATACCTACATATAAAATTTGTAGAAAACTATTATTCTGTTTTCAGCTGTGAATGTCAAACCGAAGGACCTAATTATATTTTTCAGTTTGCAATCCCTTTTTATGAGTTCAGTACAAGAGATATGACTATGATCCGGCACTTGGTTGGTTCATTTAATTTGCATCCAAGAGCCACGGAGCCATCTACTTACCTGCTTTTATATGTGCTGGTAGGGATATTAGAGAAGAATGACACGTTCCTTGCTGTGACATATGCTTTCCAGGCAGGTTTAGTTGAATCGCTTAATGCTAGATCCACAGAGACATCCAGACCCAGAGCCAACCCACTTAATTTTAAATTTGAATATAAAATGAAGTGAGTGTCCCTAGAAAGGGCTTTGATAGCTTGATAGTGGGTATTTGCCTATAAGGTAGGAAAAAGTGTATCTGATTTCCTTGAGGTAGAAAAAGGAACTGAGCCTTGCCCTTCATTAAATTAGTACGTTAAAGGATAGGCCTCTTTTTTTCCTTCTTTCCTGGACCACTCAGCCTTGGCAAGAAGATTGAAGTTTTAAAGTATTTAATGTGTTGGTTGGATTCACTGCATTGCTTCTTTTTTTCTCTTTTTTTTTTTTTTTTTTAAACAAGGTGGACATACACCTCAAGTTAGGGGTGCTCTTTTGAAGACCTTAGTCCTGTCTGTGTGCTTTAGGGATGCCCTGAGCAGGTTGAATTGAACTGCTCACTACAGGCAAGGAAATACCTTATTTGAGGATCTCAACAGCACTTAGATGGAGGTAGAAACTGATTTACTCAGGACTTTCAAGACATTCAAGGCTCTCCTTTATATAGTGCTTTTATCTAAAGACTTCAAAGCATTTCATAAAATAAAAGAAGTATCACTTCCTTATTTCACTGAGTGAGAACCCACTGAGACATAGTATTTATGCAGTGCACTTTACCTGTCTTCACACAGCCATGATGCAATCTCACTCCTAGCCCTGCCTTCCCAGCACACTCCAGGATAACCCTACTGTGTTCAGGATTGCTATCTCAAATACCTCAACTCATAGGAACTGTTAAAATCAACTAAGATATTGATTAAATTAGACTTGCCAAGCCCTTTGAGATCCTAAGATTTCCCTTCTACATACATTGTATAAAGAGAAAACAGAGATAATTTTCTTTGCAGTTTTGGTTGAAGACTTTCGAGACTGCTTGCTTTAAAACTTCTCTTTGATAAAATGGCAGGAAAGCATTGCCTCCCTTTATAGCAGCAGTTAGCATAAACAACCATTGTTACCAAATCTGAAACACAAGCTATATAAGTATATCTGACTCCACACAGAGATCAAGAGATGCTGTTGAGAGGTGCTGTAATGTGAAAAGGCTGAGATAAGTGAGAGAACCATAAACCATTATTAGCGGGAGGATGCCTTAGATTTAAAAAAAAAAAAAATCTTCAAAAACACAAGATTAGGTACATTGTTGTAAATAAACAACACTGCAACAAAGAAACCTGGCTATTGCTCATCTATTCATCATTACTAAAATGATCCAAGTCTGAATTAATAAGAGACCAGTTTAGCAGGTAAACAGAAAATTGATCAGAACTGTTTTAATTAAAATGTGGTAGAAATTATTTGGTGTTGACAACATGAACAAGTCATGATCTTTGCCAGAAGCAACCCTGCCAGGGAAGATTTAGGTTCCCGTGTTCATGACAAACCCTAGTGCAAGCAGTCGAGACTCCAAGAACCTGGCATCTTTCAGTTCCCTAGAATTATTCATTGGAACAATCCATGTTTCTATTCTAATACTGAGAAACTCAATTCCACAGAAACCCTGGGAATTGCTCCCTCTAAAGGGTTCTCTAAACGTGGCTTACCCTTCAAGCCCTCTCAAGGAAACCTGAATTTTTGTAAACGATACTCTCGAGCCAGTGTTTGCTGACTCCTCACTTCACCTGCCACACAGTCCTGGCTCCAGCCTGTTCTCAGCTTCTGCATTTAGTGCAAAGTTCAAAAGCACAGACCAACCCAGAAGCCAAGGGGCAAACCATTTTTTGTTTTCTATGAAAATGTCTAATTTTCATACCCAGGAGAATAATGTTGATAGACCTTTATTAATAATTCTATAATTCTTTGGAAAATATTTTTTCTGACTTCTGGTCATTCTGGTTCATGGTGAAATCTGCCTTTGACATCTGATAACAGTTTAAAAAATGAGATAGAGCAGAGACCACAGAGCAGGACCTTGAAACATTTTAAGGAGCTTTGTATGGATCGTTATAGCCAAGCTCAAATAAACAGGTGTGAGCCTGGAGAAATACTTGCTTTCAGTAATGTTACTCTGAGTTTCAACATGGAATCAAAATCAGTTTCTACAAAGCCCAACATTCGTGGGGAGGCAGCTGCAGAGTTTTTGACTCTTCTCCCTCTCTGCCCCACCATGCTTTCCTTGGCACTGAAGCTGCAGC
>NW_010400596.1:84801-91257 GCF_000710305.1 Buceros rhinoceros silvestris | reverse complement strand
AATGAGGGAGCACCAGCCATGTAGTTCCCGGTCAGGAGCAAGATCACCCTAAATGCATGGGCTGCACCGCAGGAAGGGCACAGCACTGCCCCATCAGGACTTGCCTTTGCAGAACACCTTCTAGCCCCTGGCAGAACTGCTGGCATAGGACTAGGGCGGGATGGTCAGAGTGCTCCCTCCTGTTTCTGCCACCCAATTGGTTTTACCGAATCAGGCCCAGTTCTGTACCCTCTCCTGCACACAGGTGCGTGCATGCACAGAGATGGTTTGGGACTGTGTGCAGCACAAAACCAGCATCTGCAACAGGTGATCAAACGTGGCATGGTCAAACAGCCATATGAAAGAGAAGTAATGTAGGGCTGTGGGAGAAGTTGGAGACTATGTCTCCACCACTCACGTACAGATGCCTATTTGCTGGGATTACAGGATTTTCACAGCACTTCAGTGGGTGGTCAGTAGTGGGAAACATGAATGGTTTAGCTGTGCTGACATGATCATTGTCTTCCCTCCACCCTACCTAGATTACGCTCGGGTTTGGACTGTGAAGGTCTTGTTTTCACTTTGCAGGTTTATAGCTAGGCATTTGTGGAAAACTAGGATAAGAAAATTGTGTAAGAGGGTTTTGTAGGTACTGGCGCATAAAAAGATGGGGTGGTGAGACCACTGCAGCTCACAGCTGGCGTGTGGTTTGAGCTGAGGCTGAAGGCACCAGCCACTGGACATAAAGGAGGGTTGAGACTTCACTGGAGCCACTGCAAGAGTGTCTTTACAGACCTAAGGCCCACCTTATACATCTCTGTTCACACTATATAAGATAAAGTGGGGAGGTTTGCAAGAAATTAAATAGAAAAAAAGCATAATGTGGTTTGTTAGTTCTAATGTTTTATTAGACTTTATTGGACCTGATTATATGTTTGATGAATAAATAAGATTAAGTTAATAAATGAATGGCTTTCTCCTGGTGACTATCATCCATTCTGGATTGCTCTGATCAAAATGAGTAAAGGTGTAAATGCAGGAGACAGACGTGAAAACGAATAAGATAAAGAAGGCTAACTGCATTTTATCTTGTCCTCCCATACAGATTAAATCAAAGGAAAACATTTGAAAAAATAAATAAAATACCCTTTTGCTGCATTTATGTCAATGTCTGTCTACACCTGAATGATGGGAGGCAGAGAAAACAGCATTTTGGAAAGGTTCTTAGTGGATGACAGATTTCAATGTCAGAAGATAAGAGACTTTTGGAAAACCAACAAGTGCTTACTGTTTGAAGAAGGTGAGGAGCACTATGAGATTTTCTCTCTCAGAAAGAAGCAGACCATGGTCAAAACCTGAATACCACACTAACTGCAACAGTGGATTTAGTCTGCAGCTCCTTTGTTGTTTTTTAATAACAAAATAATTCTATTTCTATATTGAAGTGTCACAGCAAAAAGAAACTTGAAGCACAAATTTAAATATGATTAGCTTGTTAGTGGTGGGTTTTAGGAGTCTTATTTTTTTCCCTCAGCTCCCATCCTATTTTTTTAAAATTTCTCCAGGGCATGTCATATATAGTGAAAAATCTCAGTGGAGGCCCACAGGTATCATTGCTGTTTAGTCAGACTTCAAATTGGGCTCTAATGGTTTTAGATAGAAGAGCAGATGGAGAGAGTTTGTTCACTAGTCGGTGCCCTTGCCTCAGAGTTCACCTCAAGTTGTTTTCAGAAATTCTCACTTCACGCACATTACTTATTTATATCATCACTTTTCCCCCCACTTCATAGATAATTGCTGCTTAATTGATACTGCCTTTATACAAGCCTCCACAATAGCAAGCAACAAGACACACTGCTAAATAGAGGAATCATTAATCTGTGTATATATTCTGGATTTCCTTTAAAGATGGGCTGGAAATAAGCAAAGTCATTAGTAGTTTGTTTGCAACAGCGTATTTATGAAAGCTCTATGGAGAATGTGTCAACAGTCAGTATGTAACAGAGCAATTAACACAGTACTTTTGTACTTTTGACTGTTAGCATGGGAGTAAACAGAAGCAGATGTGAAGTGTTTGCGCCGTTAGTATTCACAGACTGTTCTGACATATGCAAATACAACTAATGCTTACCGAGCTTGCAACCCTTATTGTACCATGACCTTACTTACCAAACCCTGGGACAGGACTGCTGCATTTGCACACTTTCCTAATAATTATTAACGATACACAGATACGACCTTTTTGTTCTTAAAGCGTGACCAGCTGCAATGGTAAAGCTTCACAGATAAATGTGTCGATAATGTTATGCCTACATGCCTTGTTTTAGACACCGGCTTTTTTCAATGTAAATAGAGAACGAATAATAGAGTAATGAAAAATATGTACAGCAAGATAGAACAAGAATCACTTCTGAAATACTGGTTCAGACCTAATTATACAACCCCACTGACGTTCAATAGTTAACACATGCATCAGATTCTGTGTATTTAGGATTGGGTTCAAAATGAGACCTTCATTGCCACAATCTTAAAATATATATATTGCTAAAGCAACACTGCTCAGGCTGTTAAAATAGGATGCCGACACTGAAATTATCTTCTGCACTGAAGGAAAAAAAAAAAATCACGTACTTGACCTAATAAAATCACCTGCATTCTGAAAAAAAAAAAAAAAAAGAAAAGAAAAAGAAAAGAAAAAAGGCAGCTTCTTGTGTTCGGTTATTTTTCATGTGAACTATATATATCTGTTACACCTGGAGCTACTCTACAGTGATTTTCATCTTCAAATACTATCTTAAACCTAGCTATGTTACACAGGTGAAGGTCAGATGAAATCTTATTTTCAAATTTTCCGTTGCAGATATGTGTTTCCAGAATAGGAATTAGACAAGGCTGAATGAAAGTACAGCATTCACAGTGATGTTTGGCATCTTTTCCTATGTGGAAAATATTTTGCCTAGAAAGAAAACAATTTTTAGAAAATATTGCCAGAAAGAATATTGACAGTCCATGTCTTCAACAGTGTTTCCCTGCCTGAAGGCAGAAACAATGTACCCTAACCATACTGCCTTTTTCTTATCTTTAAGATCATCGCAGCTCATGAAATTAAAATCATCTTTTGCAAGTTAAAATATTCTTCTTTCCTTTTTGTTTTCCACACTGCAAATTAGTTTTAGCAGATCTCACCACAAAATATTGTGCTTTTCGACTGGACCCACAATGGGACATCTTAATTTACCTTTACTGGAGGAAAAGGCCTGTCATAGGATCAGCAGGGAGCAGAGGCAGGGGGAGAGCACCACCATTTCCCAGGGTGCCAGGCTGGGGGCAGGCAGATGCCAGCCTCGGGGCTTGGAGCAGCAGCCCAGGGTTCTTCCACTTCAGGAGGCTGCACAGGACCAGGATAAGGTGTTACTGCAGCTGGACATTTGTGATGATGTCAGTCCCACATTATTAGTTTTAGATAATCCATGTTTCTGTATTCTTTGTTGTAAAGAAAGGGGTTTACTGCATTACTGCCACTAATAGAAATATATTCCTTAAAATACTGCGTTTGTGTACTGTGTCAAGGTCATAAGGACACGCTGAGTTTTTGAAGATTTAGAGATATTTGGACGCTTGTGAAAGTAATGAGGGTGTTAAAGATATTTAGGGTTTTTCCTTACCAGGAGTTTTAGTTCTGCCTTATGGAAGTACATTTCCTCTTCAGTTTTTTCTTATTTTTCAGATTGCTGGTAATATTTGATGTACCTGGACAGGTTAGTTTTTCAGGAAGCCGAAGCTGGTGTTTCTGATTTCTTTTGATTCAGTTTGGTTTGGGTTTTGTTTGTTTGTTTTTGTTTTGACACCTGAAACACCCGGGTGTTATAATTAATAGCAGACATTTATTTTCTCATTAGAAAAGTATCTGAAATCATTATTATCATAGCTTTTTGCTTTTCTTGTCAGCCTTTTCTTTTAATTTGAAATGTAGCACTTGCTAAATAAATGAAACTTAAAGAAATGATGACCAGGAGCGTGACGGTTAGTAAAGTAGGTTAAAATAAATGTCATTCAGTAGTACTTCACTGTTCACTGCTTTATCCCCCAAATTGGACCACTGTCTAAGTCGCAGAAGATTTTTGAAGTAAATATTTATACTGTAAGCAGTCAACAACAGTATACAATATGTTGTGGGCTAATGCCAAAGGAAACAATGGATGAGTTTAGCTGGGCCCAGTATGCCCCAGGGGTGTGAGCTGTTCTACCAAGCACCAAGACTGACAGTGACTTCCCTCCAAGTTTCTGGTTCATCTCATCAACTAGCTTGTGTATCTAAATCATCATTTGTCCGCAGCTGCAGGCAATCAGCGGTTTGTGCATACAGTGTAGATTCCCAAGCCAAATTATGAGATAATGAAAATACATGTAATTACATGTTGGTATGCTAGTCTAAATAGAAATCACACTTGGGAGAAAGGAAAGAAGAAAAGACAGTACCAGGTGAATAAAAAAACAAAGAAATGCATTTTAGAATTCATAGAATCATAGAAAACCAAGTTGGAAGGGACTACTAGAACCATCTGATCCAACCTCTCTCGGGAACAGCACAGTCTAGATGAGATGGCCCAGCAACCTGTCCAGATGAATCTTTAAGAATGATCAATGCTGGGGAATCCACTGCCTCCTTGGGGAGGTTATTCCAATGGCTGATTGTTCTCATTGTGAAAAATCTCAAAAAATGTTCCTCTTATGTCCAAATCTTCCCTGAACTTGTTTTTCAGCAAAATAGGTATACTCATTTATGCTGTGTTTACTTAAATGAATATTTGTGCATTAGAAAGTTCAGCTCTGTTTGAGGAAGTATTCAACAGCCTGAAATTTCTATCTATGTCCCAACTGAACATTAGGGATGAAAAGTTAAATCTGTGCATTGTGATTGCTGATATGTTTTCATATCAATGTAAAATTCTGAAGACTTTTCTTTGCATATTAATGTAAAAGGCCACACAGAAATGCTTTCTTAAACAGTTTTCTGTGTCCTGCTCTTTATTCCTTGAAAAGATTTGGATCACTTTTGCTTGCAGGTGAGAGACACCTGCTTTTTTTTTTTTTTTTAGTGCAGGATTTGCCATGTTCCAGACAGTCAAGGCCAAGTCACCCTGAAAAGGGCAGAGTGCTCTGGCTCCCCTTTAATGAGTCTTACTCTTAAAAGCCCTGCGTTTCATTGATGTGTAGCGTATAATCCCAAGTCTCCTTGCCACTCATCTTGTTTAGGAGTGTCGTGCAGTGCTCTCCAGAGTAGACAAGCCCTAATTCTTGTCTGGGAAAGTTACTCAGTCTGGATGCTCAAGGGACTCATGCTGTGAACTGCCTGTATTATACAGCCAACCATGCATCAGCCATTTGGCCACCTGGAAGTCCTGGCTCATCATTTACGCAATGTGTATCTGTCTCCCATCCAGTCATTCTGCATGTAGACTTTGGATGAGAAGGATCTTGGTAGGTATAGAGAGGCTGTCGTGGCTCTGAATGTGTAACTTCTTTTTTACTTTCTCCTGAGCAGTTTTTAAATGTAATGTTATTTTAAGCGTTTACAAATTATTCTATTGCTGACAAAGAGATTGCATTTCCTGAAAGAAGTGTTTTAGGTTGAACTGCATGCTCATTCTCAAAACTTTGATCTGTCAATCTTTCTCTAGTTAACCTCAAATTACCCTGTTTTATAATTTCTCTTGTTAAAAATTGAAATCTGGCATTTTGGAATGCTTGATTCTTTAAAGAGATCAGTTACCACAAAGAATTATTAGTGACACATTTTCCCACAGAACCCTTTTTCATGTCATAGGACAAATTACTTTGGGACCAAATGCACGCACACTATTTTTAGGAGTTAATATACACAGGCCTGTATCTGCAGTGTTCTTATTTTGCAGTGTTCTTATTTTGTCTTTTTTTCTTGAACATTTTCTTACACAATATTTTTTTAAAAGATATTTGAGAAATTCAGTTTTCAGTCCTCTTACAGGAAATACATACATTAACTTTTTACACTTTATTTATTTTCCTGTAATATTTCTTTTCTTAGTTTTGTTATAATTTCACCATTACATTAATTTTAATTTTGGGGAAGGGGGCTATTCAATGTGTAACTTGAAGAATTCAGATGCGCGGAACTCCAATTGCTCTTAAGTTTTCAATTATTTTTATATTTGAAATGGTAACTCTATAAATTTTAGAGTAATGCATGACATTTCTTGATGACATTCGTATTTTCATCATTAAACTCGTTTTCAGTGACTAATCCTCCTCTCTGAACTTAAGAAACTTTAAACTTAGTATAATCTATCACTTCCAATTGTGTGAATACAGGATGAGATTCTGATCCTGCCTTTGTTTATTATATCAAATACCTGGAGTTTCATTAAAAACTTTCAGTACACTGCTTGTTTCCCTGCAGCATACAGCCAGCCACAAAACAAGATGTCTGGAGGCGGC
>NW_010400596.1:63481-84668 GCF_000710305.1 Buceros rhinoceros silvestris | reverse complement strand
GATGGGATGTGATAGGATAGGATAGGATAGGGTAGGATGGGATAGGATAGGATAGGATAGGATAGGATAGGATAGGATAGGATAGGATACCATGGGGAGAATGCTACAGAGCTTATGATTTCCATAAAAGGTTGTGTATATCAGGAATGGTGGTCTTAAAAATACCTGCTCTTCCCATAGGACTCATTACGGTGAGTAAGAGCTTGCCAAACTAGTAAAATCACCATCACTGATTTTTTTTAGCAGGACTGGATATTCCTGAATGATTCTCCACTGCAGATGCTAGACTTGCAAGAGGAATTAGTTCCTCATTCAGCAGCAATGTCTGACGATTCTGTAGCCTCTTCTGAGCACAAAGGTAAGAGAGGAAACTGTGGAAGTTCCTTCAACTGTTCAGAGCCTGTTCAATGCTGTCCTCAAGCTGACTCTGAAAAGCCATTAAAATGCACAAAGGATGTGCAGACAATGAACAACTGGGGGATTTGTGGAGGAATTTGGGGGTGAGTTATGTTGAGTCTAGACTTTAACTGTTAGCCTGACTAATCAGCACGGTCCCTTTGGGCCTCAGAGGCTTTTTTTTTTTTTTTAAATGGGGCATCAATATGCCCATAGCTGTGTTGAGTAATGGAGATATCCTTGTGGCACCCACGCACTGGGGACAAAGCTAGCCAGGGGACCAGGCTCTGTGTGGCAGCCCAAAGGTAAGAGCATCACCCTTGTTTAACTTGTGTGAATGTGTTTGTAGACCTGCTGAGTCTGGGCTTCAGCAGGGAGCTGTGTATCCAGCACTGACCCTTCTCTAATGCGTTTGATGAGTATTTAATCATTCCATACAAAGAATAACCACTTCTACTGTTGTGAGGATGAAAGGAACCCAGCCATCTTCTTTATTCAGTTCCTGCACTAGATAGCTACAAAGTTCAATGGCACCAAAAGTTCAAGGAGGAGTGCTCTTTCATGAATGAAAATTTTTTCTTTTAATTATCAAATTTCCTT
The DNA here is from genome assembly GCF_000710305.1 of Buceros rhinoceros silvestris. Lineage (NCBI taxonomy): Eukaryota > Metazoa > Chordata > Aves > Bucerotiformes > Bucerotidae > Buceros > Buceros rhinoceros. Next base: position 83,672 of record NW_010400596.1, on the reverse strand, counting down.
GGATTTTATTGCAGAACATGCTTGATTTTTCTTGCTAGTTCATCATTTATGCTCAACTGACTAGCATACTCAACTATGCTTTACAAGCTGACAGCGTCATAACTGTAAAGTATGGAGAGTTATATTTTGTGAAAATAGGTTTATTGTATGAATTTATTTCAATGCATTGCTTATAAAGAAAGGCAAGGCTCGGGACTTCTGAATGTCAAATTGAGATAATAATAAAATACAATCAGAGACATCAGCTGAGTCTCAAGCAATGACACAAGAAACAGATCCAACAGAACAGCAAAATAAGCTTCTAGCCAAATAGTCTGCACAGACTTGTTTTACATGATAATCTGTGACTCTACAGCTTAGATACAATAAAAGGAGGGAAAGTATCAGTACCTCTAATTTACAGTTGGGGAACTGAGGTTCGAAAGGGTAATGTGACTTGCCCTTGTTCATTACAGAGATTCTGAGTTTCCTGAATTTGGATTTCCCAGTTCAAGCATCATTTTTCAGCATGCAGATCTGGGGCAGGCCCACACCGACACCTTCAGCCTCACTAATTCCTCTGACTAACCGAAATGAGATTCCAAATACCACAATACAGGAAAAATACCAGGAAAAAAGTTATTTTTCTTGCTACCTCCTTTGTAGAGTTTTCAACAGAAGAACTTCTGCTGAGGTAAGTGCATCTTCCCAGAGCCCTAGTGTTGGTACATGGGAATGGATGGCTTGCAGATCACCTGTCCACTTTGGATCCTGCAAATCATTTGCGGGACTTGCTCCACGCACTGAAGCAGGCAGCTGCATCAGCTGCATTTTTGTCTTCCCCAAACTGTCTGCCTGCTCTCCAGCCTAAAAGTTACCACCCCATACTAGCAAAGGAAGAGACAGATGTGCACTGTTAATCCCAGTTGCTGCAGTTCACAGTACAAAATAATAGCACAGGCTTACCCTCATTTATGGTTTAAACTAATACGCTGGACCACATGCAGAATTGCCCGAAGTGCAAGCAAACATTCCCTTTTGACATCCTTGTTTTGAGGACATTAAATGCCATAAGCCGGACAGAGCTGCAAGCTAGGGCAGTACTGCATTTACTCCCACAATAGGTAAAGGTAGTGAATATGTGGATAAACTCAGTATTTTCCAACCAACTGTACCAAATAAAATTCAGGCACTCGAGAGAACCAGATGAAGCAATAGTTGAGCTGTTATTTCCAGAAACTTCTGGAGCCCAAGGGAAGTCCCAAAAGACTACAAGAATACAGCTATAGTGCCCATCTCTAAAATGAGGGGAAAGAAGTTGTAAAACTGGAAAATCAGTTGCGAACACAAATTTTTCCTTCAGGGCCGAAAAAGACTGTAGGCACAAATAAGCAAGCAAATGCAAGTAGCTAAAAATGATTAAGTTCAGCAACAACCTGTATGGATTTGTCAAAAGTAAACTAAGTCAAACCATCCTAATTACCACCCATGACAGCATAAATAACAGAGTATATCAGAGAACACTAGATGTCATATATCTTTACTTTGCTACAGCTTTTTGGAACTTACTTCACATAATAATCTTAAAAGCAAGCTAGGAAAACATAATTTTCGTGAAACTACTGTGTCATGAGTGAAAAAAATATACTCAGAGAGCACTTACTAGTGGCTCACTGTCAGGGCTGGAAGGATGAATGGAGTGGCCTTACACAGGGGTCTGTCTTGTTCTGTTGCTTTTCAGTATTTTTGTTAATGACCTGGATGCTTGAAAAAAAGAAGTTGCTTGTTAAACCTGCAGACCACACCATGCTGGAAGTACTATAAGAATGCTGGAGAACAGGAGCAGGAATTCAAGAGTATTTTGGCAAATTGGAAAAAAGATGGTAACACCATGTGTTTTGTGGAGTTCACTGTGAGTCCAGTTTCCCATCTGTTAAAGCTCATTATTATACTAAAACTCAGAATTTTATTCTCATCTTGATCATTGCACATGCTTCCAGCACAAAATCAAGAAAAAACCATGAACTATTCCTGTACCCTGAAATGACTGAGGAATTGTAGAAAAAATCCATGAGTATTTTATGAATTGAGACTTCAGATAATTTCCTTAATCTTTGATAATTTCACATTCCAAGTCAAAATAAGACTCTCTAGACTATATCTGTAGGAGTATGTGAAGCTAAGTGGCATAAATTCAGCCTCATGCCTCAGTGCCTCGGTGCCTCAGTGCCTCAGAGCATACCTTAGGTATAAATACTCTGTCCCACCGTACAGCATCACTGGATTATATAAGCTTGATTAATGTGGAGTCAGTGTGGGTTCAAATTAGCAACTTGACAATGCCTGGTACCATGCTACATACTTTATTTGTACCACTCTGTTCAAAGAAACATGTTTTTTAAAAAATAGTTTACCTAAGTAGCATGAATCATTAGCCTGAAAATAAATACAGAGACCCTCAGTAGGTCCGTGGTGATTTCATTTTCGTTAGGAACTTCAACATTTGTCTCTTTGTTTTATGCCTGTTACACAGAATTACTGTCCCCCCTGGAGACATTAGATTAGGGATTATAAAATCAATGTGGTGTAAAAACATTGTTCCAGCACTTTCAAACCACCCCACAGAATGAGGAAAGGGCAGCTGGACCCTGACCTGCTGTGTGGAACAACATTGCCTGCCAGAACGATCTCTTCAGAACTGCTAACTTGACAGCGTGTGTAAAGTTAGATAAGGGGTGATAGTGTTCACTGAGATACGAAGAATTAGTCAGCTCAAGCAAAGCAGCACTGCACTCTGCAGGACCTGAATCAGACAGCTCAGTACAAGCCGGTTTATTCAGCTTAGTTTAGACTCCAGACTTTGTCAAGTCTAGTTGACTTTTCCTTAAAACAAATAATTAGAACCAGCAGCATCTGGAACGATTGCATTCTTACGCGTTCTCATATTCCTACGTACACTAATACATTATTTTTCTGTGATGTGGACATTCATTTTAAATCCAGTGACTACAAATGTATGTATTGTGTTTAAGAGGTGACTGAAAAGACTGACTAGAAATAACTAGTCACCCACAAAACAAGTGTAGATTGGAATTTTAATTAGGGTAAATAATAGCATTGGGTTTTGACCCACCAGATCACACTGCATGGTGTATCTTTTCTCTTCCGAAAGGTGGCAAAAGTGGTAGACTACCCCATGGAAAACCATACTTTTATAATCGCTGTCCTAATATGCATAACAAAAAGGTTTAGATAATTCAGATGGTTTATATAACCATACACTTACCCAAACCAGAAGAAAAACTCCAGTTGCTCTGAGAACCGTTCAGTATTTCTTCTGTGAGTCATTATTGACCTGTACTTAAATACAATAAGCTGATTCAAATAACATGATTTATTTCTTTTTCCGACAACTAAAATCACCACAAACATGAGAGCAAAGTTAAGAGTATTTTCCAACAATCTCAACAGTTTCCGAATATCATCAGCCTCTGCCATATACATGGCACAGTGTACGGCATGCCCTAATATTTGCCAACACTGCGTGTTGTTGTATTAAGAATGAGGGACAAAAAAATGTGGCACATACTCTTTCAGTATCAGAATTATCATGTAAAGATGGTTTGATATTGTTTACACAGTGAATTCAATTCTGTTTAATTACTGCAACTCAGAATGTTTTAAAACTTACTTTAAACTATGTAATCTGCATATTTAATTACATAGATGCCGTTGTACTAACTAACCAGTACAGTGCTTACGAAAACAGAGGTCAATGTTACTGCTTAGGGTAACACTACAGCTGAGAGGTGTTCCAGTGGAAGTTGAAACATCGCTCACATTTCTTGATGAAAATCTTCTTCAGTAAGAGCAACAAAAGAGTGACCCTGGTGTGATAACTCTCCTGCAACTAACTCCTTGTTTTTCATGCTCTCCTGTCTAGTTTAAATTGAATTTAAATTACCACAAAGGTAATGTATTTTTTCTATTATTTTATGTTAGCACTTTTTCTTCAAGAATCTGTGGGTTCAGAACAGAGGTAGAAAAGCATATTCTTTAAATTTTGACTGCAACAGGGGAAGCTGAGCAGGACAGAAGACTGTCAGCTCTCCCGGTAGGGACCAGCCAAAGCCTGGCCACTGCTTGTAATGGCTTTCTCACGTGGATATGTTCACTTAAAAATTAGTCATAACAAAAATAAAGAGATTAGGCAGCTGAGATGAGAAGTGACTCACCTCATGCTGTCTCTCCTGTCCTCTGCCTAAACCCCAGGCACGTGCTGCCATCATGCTCATTAGAGTGGAGGGCGACCTGGTCCCTTGGCTTTCCTGCAGGCAACTGCTCATCACGAGGGAAGAACTTTAAAGCCACGAGTGACAGCTAAGTACCGAGCTTCTGACTGTACCATTGAAAACCCCCTGAACATTTTTTTTTTCACAAAATGTTAATGCATGCATTCTCTATCTTCCCGCACCCTGTTTTTCTTCAGTGACTTTCAACTTGCCAAGTATATTCCTTTTGCTCAATATATTTTAAAATTGATGCATCAGAAATGTTTTGTATATGAAGGAAATAATATAATCTTTCTCTATTAACCAAAAATATAGCTAAGTTCCCCTAAGATTGATTCCTTTCCTTATGTTTCTCTAAGTTTCCCTATGCCTGAGAGTAATAAATTAAAGTTATTTCAGCTTGTCACTACCAGAAAAGAATATAGGTGTCCATTGTGGTGAATTAAAATTTTATACCTTATTTTATATCCTAAATTCAAAATTACATTCTCAAAATTCCAACTTTGTTATCACTTCATTTTCTAGGCATGTAAGGACCCTGGAGTGGATCTATATCATATATTAGTGACCAATCCAGAGAGGATGAAAGTTGTAGATGAGGTACCATGTCTGCAGATTGCAGGAATATAGGATAGTTGTGTATAAAAGTCATCACACAATGTAGACCCCAGACTACCTAACTCTGTTAAAAAAAAAAAAACCTCATGCCCAAGCAAGAAAGTTAGTGCATAGGCAGGGGCTTGGGTTTGTGTTTTAGAGGTATCATGGATATCCTTTGCTTTCATCAGTGAGTCTCCTCAGGCACCAAACATGCAGATGTTCCCCAGACGATGAGGAAAGTTGAACTCACATCTCCTACTTTTCAGTAGGACACCTTAAGCATTAGGGTCTAGTGCCTTTTACAGTGAAACCTCACCTTTTCTCCCAGAATGAGCCAACTCCAGGAGAACATAAAACAAAACAAAAGGAATGATGCATGCCAATATAACCTCTCTTTCATTACATTAGCATGGAGACAGTGTCACCTCCGCATGGCTGTACAGCTTCCAGTATGAAACCAGCCCCATTCCAGCAGCTTGGAGCAGGAGCACGAGCTCAGTCTGGAGTCTGGTCTCACCTTCCACAGGATATGCCCTGTTTTCCACAAAGACCTCTTCTTTTTATTTTATTTTTCTCTTTTTTTGTGTGTGTGTGTGTGAATATAACTCTTAGATTGTTAGTTTGATAACACTTCTATCTCATATGGTTTTTTACAAGAAGAACTGAAGGCCAGGTGGATGAAAATCAGTACATTAAGGAAGAACACAGAAGTGAAGCACTTACCTATGATTCAAGTTTCTCTTGTGAACCTGCTAGATGCTGAAATCCTTTGTATAAAACCTAAATATTTTAGAGAAAGGAAAAAAATTGTGAAAAGACTTTTAGTTAAAGAATATCAATAGATTTTGAATGGAGACTTTGTTCAATACATTGACTTGCCATATGGACAGTATTATAAAGCATGCAGTGTCCACATGCACATATGTGACACTTAATTTAATTTTTTTCTGTATTTTAATTTCCTTTTCATTTTTTATTCTCTTGTTTCCATTTTAACAGGAAACTAATAATTTTAAAAGGGAAGGTGTAAGGAAACATTAGAGATGAGGCATTAAGAACAAAGAAAAAGCACATTAAAATCAAAATATTCCGGAAGTTATGTTTGCTCTGACTATTTTTCCTCAAAATTTCCCATTTTATTATAGTCTGTAGTATTAAAGTTATAAATGTACAACAAAAAAAAGCATGTGCATCCTCTAATAATGGACTTATATAAAGTCCTTTTAATGTGCCAACATGTCCCATGGCTGACATCGTAAGTCAATCTCTATGTGCAATGGATAATTTGTATTTCCTGTTTGTTACTAGATTTTTAAATAAGGAAACAAATAATACTGGGGATTCAGACTCACATTATTTGATAGTTTTATTAATATTATCTACACAATGAGTTGATAAAGAATTTGACAACTGGTTAACAGTGAAAAATTTTTCTCCAAAACATTCAGTTCTGAGGTTCTAAGAAAAGCAAATATTTGGTAACACATTGAGTATGTGATACAGTCTACCCTCTAAAAGGGAAGACAAACATCTGCTGAGAAAGATGAAACAAAATGGTAGTTAACAAACAGAGGGACATCAACATAAAATGCAGCTAACAAAAATTGTTCTTGGTTTCGGAAAGTCACACACAGGCTGCATCATTGTCAGGATACACATAGTTTTGTTAAGACCTTCACCAGACGGTCATTGTATTCGATGCATTGCTAAGTTTTATAGAAAATGCCACTTGAATGTCAGAATTTCAGTCTTCCAAAGAGAAAATTTGCAGATGAAGGTCTTTAATCCCTGAAACTTCTTATCTCATCACTGCCAGGTTGAATGAATGGCAAGAATTTACCCCACGTGCCTTGAGATTACAAGTGAAATTTTTAAGAGGGCAAAGAGAAGCATAAACAAATTAATGAAGTCTAGCAAAGCTGCACGAAAAGTTCTGTTTTAAACTGAATGGCCAGATGCACCCCAAAAAAAGACCCTGTCTTCGGACCAATCAAAAAACCTCAGACTTCCACCAGTATCAGCTTTGCAGTAACGACATCCATCCTGCTATTCACCAAGGGACTGCATTGATGTGCATCTGCTAAGAGCGTGGGTGTCGCTGACATCATCGTCCAGGAAGTTCCAGAAACCTGGAGATGGGTGAGAGCTAGGATGGGCATGAAGTCATGGTCATGCCAGAAGCCCTGTTGTGTTTCTCAGATCCCAGCCATGGCAGCAAGGCCCCAGACCTTTGCTTTCCACTTATCATCTGCTGCTCTGCATTGTAGTGGGAAGGGAAGGTTTTGATCCCTGGGAAGAAGAAGAGGGGAATGTAGATGCTCATCTCTTGTTTCTGCAATAAAATAGGGAATTGTTGCAGGGAGTAGTCCTCTCCATTTGACATTTTCTGGAAAAATAAAGTGGTTCTGAAGCTCAGTGAGGATTGTAAGAGACAGCCAGCAGGCAATCACTAACACCATGAGAAGATTTTCCCTAGGGCAACCAATCTGGCCATCAGACCAGCTGATGGGCACAAGGCAGCCCATCCCATGGACAGGTCAAACTACGCCATTGCCCTCCTGTGGGAGCCTCTTCAGTGCCTTCAACAGCATCCTGCATACAGCAATCCCATCTGATGGTATGAAATCCTCAACAAATGGAAATGTTAACATCCTTGGCAATCAAGGGTTGGGTCAGGGAGGCCAAATATTTGAGAAGGAAAGGCAAAGGAGACCTTACCAGCCTAACTTCTTGAATGCTAGGTGGAAAGATGAACACATGCCTGTACTTAAAGGTTACTTTTACCAGTAATATGATTATTCCCAGCAGGGGACAGTATGTGCTAAAATACAGCACAGTGTGCCTAATTATACAATTACACCCACACATCCGCGTTACCCCGTCTTTGCAATTTTCATCTGAGGAGATAATCAGAGCTTGCATACAACATGTTTTGGGGCTGGGTGCAAAAAACTCTTGCACAATCCATCTTCTCAAAATCTGAATTTTTACATGAACAAATGCAGGTTAAAACCTCAGATGAACCCTAACATACACTGCAATTTTAAATGCAAACATTGAAAAAAACCAAAAGGTACTTTTTAGTGCATCAATAGAACACGCAGTGATTGTGTCAATCTTTGAGGCTGGATATGGCCACAAGATCTGAAATACCAAAGACAAAATGTCAGTGAGTTTCGTCGGTGAAGGATACACCCTTCATAACTGGATCGAAGAAAGACATGAGCTGTAGTAGCCTGAAAGAAGTAAGTGGTAGAATGTGTTGGGTATATATCAGAAGAAGGAAATGCAAAGGAAAAAAGAATGGATGACTAATGCAAGATATAAATAAGTGGTGAGATAAAATTATAATTATTTTACATTCACTATTCCACTACGGAAATACTTACTATTAATTTGAGCAGAACAGAATATTTTGTTAAAAGGGGGAGATTATTTATATAAATTTATATTGCTTCAGTTATATCAATATACTAGCTTCCTAGCTTGCATCTATGCTTTAGGATATATTTTTTTATTTTTATATAATCTGCATATTCTGGAAAGTCAGACGTCATGCTCTCCAGGGCCTGTTTGGATCACGCATGTTCCTGCATTAATGTGAAGTACAGACCTACTGAACGTGTTGAAAATATTTAGTTATGCAAAGCTACAGAGTGAAGTTACACACTGGTAAACTCATCAGGCTTAGACTCAAGACTGGATCCAAAACCATCTCAGCTATTAAAATACAGAAATATAATTTACTGACTATGTAAAACTAGCATTATAAATGTCATGGAAGACGTAGTTCGTGAAAGAGTCATGGAATAGATGGCACTTTTTCTTATGGGGCAGATGTAGGAGCTGCTGGTGTTGCCTCTGGACAAGTAAAGTTTCTGCTCCTCTTTCTCTGAGGGCCCATGACTGCTCGATTGTGAAAGGGCAGTCAGGCTATTCAATTTTTCTCCCATTGGTAATATAATAGCTAATACTGATAACTTTAGCTTTATGAGTGAGAAAGCAGGTTAGTGAATGTTAACAATATTTGGTTTATCTGCACTTCTAAACTGAGATTGCTCTGAATGAAACAAGGTCAGAGCCTACCAGAAATACTATTTCAAGGACATTCAATATAGATTGTCTACTTCACAGATAAAGCAGCAAAACCATTTTGACATTAAGCTCAAATACCAACAACAGCAAGCTTCAGATTTCAAATTTGTGATATGATTTATAAGGAGTGACAGGATGAAACAGAATCCTCTCCAGTGAAAACTAAAAACGAAGAGACTTCCATATCTCAGCCCGCAAGCTGAATGTCTCTCTCCCTCTGATCCAATATATGGCTACTTATTTCTTCATAGTTGAATGTGGGTCCTCCATCAGCCAGCATGTAAAATACCAACATCCAAATTCTGCCAATATACGTGTGCTTGTAAAAAGCAAGATTAAAATGGTCCGGTATAATTCCACAGCTGCTAAGCATGATACTCCTCTTTGAAATGCAGTAGCCTGTTTGAAATGTGGTAGCTGACTCCATATGTGTGTTCCTAGAGGTCTGTAAACTAAAATGATTTTCCTTAAAATGCATTTACTTCAACCTCCGTGAAAGGGTTATTCTGAGGAAGAAACGCTTTTGTCACCTGGGAAACTTACGAATCCTGTTCCTGGGGCCTCAGCCAGTTGTATATTTGGGTTTCATTTTGAAGATCATGTGCCTTGTAGATGCTATAGGCCTAGGTATAAGCCAGAGGCCAAGAAAAAGGACGATCCTCTAAGGCTGCCCTGAGCAAATGGAGTTAAAAAGCATTCAAGTGGATACATGGATTCAAATTTGGAAGTCCGATAAAAGCGTAGCAGGGCAACTTTGCAAACCCATGCCAGCCTGTTAATCACTAAATGTTCAACACCATAGAGAATTTTGTGATTGCTCCTTGGACTATATTTCAGCTTTTTTTTTTTTTTTCCCCAGTGCAATCAGTATTTTTCAAATACAAGAGATTCTTGCTACCCAAGTGTACGTTCAAAAGATCCAAGCTGAATACAGACTGTCAAGGGTTAGGGTTGGGCCGGCCACTAGACAAATGACAGATGCTCTCAATTAACCTCTCTCCCTTCTCAGAGGCAAAGAGAAAGGGAATAAGGGAGAAAGACTTATGGTTTGAAAGAGAAAACTTAAACTGCTTTAATGAAAATAATAAAAATAAAATGAAATATATAGAAATGCATACAATACTGAACCAAACACCCCCACCCTGCCCCATGGTAATCATGTCACGATCACCACTGCTGCTGTGGGCAGACACTGAGTATGTCCCAATCTGGGCAGATAGGAACTGCATTCTGGAAATGGATTCAGGAATGCATGGATTGGGATCAGAGCCGGAATGGACAGAGTGCCCCTGGGACACTGGCCATTGAAGAGCAGAGCTTAGTCTCTATCATCACTCAGTTTTATACTGAATATGACATATATGGGATGGAACACCTTGTGGTCAGTTTAGGGTCACCCGTCCCCTCTGTTCCTCTTTGCAGGTGCAGCCTCTAACTTACTGCACCCCCCAACATGGGACACAAGATTTAGCAGTGATTCCAGTCTGCACAGAGGTGAGTTATAAGCAAGAGCCTTTCTGCACACCAACCCCTGGCAGTAACAGTACACATCAAGCACTATCACTTCTAGAAGCAGACAGTGTCTGCAAAAACATGCCGTTAACTTCAGAAAGTGCAGTTAGTTAGAAGAGACTGAGCTGGAAAGTAAGCTCACTGAACAGAATTTGTTCGGTTCTAACTCAAACCAGGACACAGATAATCATGGATTTTCAGTTGAATGCAGTATTTCTACAGGCAAATATATCCTGGCATTCCAGAAAAGTCATAAGTTAGAAGTCATAATCTAACCACACTTTTCCCAGACACCATAAATTTGTCATAAGCCTCCTGATTCCGGACAGTTAAAATCACTGGGAATTTTTGCACAAACTCAGACGAATGGTGGATCAAGCCCTGCGTGGACTGACCTCATCCTACTGCCAACAAAACTTAGAGCCACCTTTGCATTTTATATATGAAAGCTGAGAACCAAAATGAGGATTTCAGGAATACCGATTTGACATTCTGCATCAAAGTTGTGTTAGCCGCAAATCTTTCTGAGGCTGAAGTAATGTAGAAGAGCAGAGTAAATACAAGCTTTCTTTCTTCCTACACCCCTGCCACACACACATAGTTGCTTGGGTACGAAACTCCAGCAAATAATCTGACAATGCAAACAGGAACTCTTTAAATGTTTAAAATATCCTGATTACAACGGTATTAAATCTGTGTCCCTTTACTTCGAAACTCTGGTCTTGACAGAGACTAAAGTGACTCTAAACCTCATCTCTTTTTCAGACAGAATTTCCTAGCCCCTGCTGTGTGGCATCTACCGCTAATCTGACATGCCAGAACAGTGGCAGAACAAAGAGGAAACCATAGTAAATGTATTTATTTTCTAAATCTGCAGAAAATGAGTATTTCAGGGATGCACTATTCAACCTCTGACTGCAAAGTTTGTCACCCCTAATCAGTCTTCAGTGCAGAATTTTATCAGTAAATGCAGAAAGAAATAGTAGCATTTCTTAAGTCCATCTGGAGGTAATAAATTGTGGGTCTGTCTGTATGGGAAAGTTACAACAAAATATGTCAGGGCATGAATTTTGAGCACAGTAACTGCTGTGCTCTAAGTCTCTATGTAGATGCTCTGCAACACTAAGGGTTGTTTTTTTTTTTCCAGTTTAACTTAATCCATTTTCACAGTGGACTCCTACAGAGGAATTAGTGTCCACACAGAGAACTAGTTCTTAAAGGTATTCTGAGAAATTTTACAGCTAGAGAAGCACTAACTGTTAATATATTTTAAAATATATATTTCCCCATATAATAAAATAAGAAACCTGAGTACTTTTACAGAGGAAATTAGAGTTCCTCAGAGACTGAATCACCCCCATCTGCTGTTTTGCAACCCATGCTGTATGGCAGCCTCTCCTACTTAGACATGCTAAAACAGTGCATGAACAAAGAGCAACTCTGGCACATGCATATATTTCCCAAATTTACATAAAATTAGAATTTCCAGAATGCATAATGTGCCAGCCATTTCAAAGTATTGTTAGTCTGACTTGTGTTTGAACCGGGTTGGTACAGTATCGATTATCTGTGAAAAAGGCCGTTACCTTCCCTGTAGTACATGCTGTACTGCAGAAAATGTCACTAAAATTTAAAAAAATGTGCCAGACTGTTCATACAAAGTGGCATGCAGAAAGCATGTATGTTTCGGGTTTTTGGTGGGGTTTTTGTGTGTGGTTTGGGGTTTTTTTTATTAGGAATTAATTTCTTTATCAAGTTTTTGGTTTTCCATGCGTGGAAATGGGAAATGTAAGCAGCCAGCCACACTGCCTGAGCAGACAGCTGTGTTACCTGTTTCACTGACCAGAAAGGTTTACATGTTATCCATCAGGATGGGGATCAGGTAGTGAATCAGTTCTTCTAGGTGGGACATTTCAGATACAAATATTGTGATGCTGTTCTGAGTGTTACTTAGTGTCAGAATTTTAGATTTATTTTCAATATCTACAGTATGAATTGCTCCAGGTCTGGCCTAACGAGTATTACTGACATATCACATCTTTATTGATGTTATTTTTAAGACAGATATGTGAGAAGAGGAACTACTCAGAGAAAGAATTTCCCTCTGTTAGGAGTAGCTGTATCCCCCCATCTGCTGAGGGTATAATGTGAGATTTATTATGAAAGGTTTCTCTGTATTTTAAGTTTAAACAACATTATCAAAGCGTGTAGATTTTATTAGAACCCACACTGAGGGAAAACAAAATTTTAATGCAGTGAAAATTATTTGAAAATATTCATTTTACTGATATCATTAGTAAAAGAAAAAACGTATTCAGAGAAAAATTGCCCCAGCATATATTAAAAAGGTACCCTAACATTTTTTAGAAATTCTTAGAACAATGAAACATGAAATGTCAACAGTGTTTAAAACTGTATGTTTCTAAAAAGAATCTCAGTTTCTTGAATAGTCTCTTGCTCGGAATTGTACAATAAAATGCTACTTCAGCTCTGGATAGTCCATTTTTATTCTGATAAAGGACTATGAATTTCCATATTTGACTAGTTGCACTTAGCACTTTTCATGGTGCAAAAATGCCATGGAATGAAAATGTAAAGATAAAAAATATCAAGATTCTCCTTTTTTGTTTGCAAATATTCCCGCTAAACCTAAGGTGGGAAACTTCAGATGCTCATGTCAACCGGACGACAGTAGGCCAATGGAGTATCTCACAACATCTTATTATCTGCCAACCCAACATTTGTGTTACTGAGACTCGACAGCCTTTACCCAGCAGAGTTTAAGCACAGGTGGGAGAAGTTTTCACAGCCTCCAACTCTTTCCAGGAATTTCTGTACCTTTGACTTGTTCTTCAGTTCCAAAATAAAAATAGATCTAATAATTTATTTAGTTTTACTGATTGGAGAATATTTCTTAGTATATATGAAAAAAAGGGGGCATAGAGGGAGGTAGGGAGGGAAGGCGTTCTGTTTTGCCGGTGTAATGATACTGTAGATTCATACGCTGGTCTTACTCCTGTAAATGTCTATCTTTGAAGCTGGAATCTTGATGCTGAAAAAGATTGCAGTGACATTATGCAGACATGCTGCTTTTGTCTTACCAAGTAACTTCTAAAATTACTATATTTTTACTCTATTTATCTGTTAAACATGACGAGTTTGGGGTTTAGGAATTTTTGTAGTTGATTTGTTTCTTACTTTTACATTGACAAATGTTCGTTATAGTGAAAAGAACTCATACAATCAAAGAAACTGAAATTCTGGGGAATCTTCTGTTTGTCTTTTTTTTTTTTTTTAATAATCCCAACTTAATTTGGGGCAAAACTTTTTCTAAAGATACCCTATGAATAAATATGGTCTGTAATGAGTGCCCATTAGTCATGACTTCCTCACTTCTGTTGAAACCACCATAACTCACTAACGAAATCACCACTGTGAGTCTTTCCTTGGAACTAGGTTAATCATATTTTATGATAAATTTTATGTCTCCCCTATTCATGTATATTACTGTTTCATCTGCTCATACTGTATTTATATTTTATAGTCCAGTTTCTTATTTTGTTATGATTTTAAATATTCTGAAGGCCTTTTGGATACACATAAAGCTTCTACTAGCCTAGTTAAGACAAAGATCCTTAAAGATCACTGACAACAAAAATTTTTTCACCTTTACTTTCAAGTGCTTCAATCGGCTCGTGTGAAAAACCCTATCAGATAGAAAAAGGAATCCCATATCTGTACTTTTATTTTACTTTTCTAAAATCCTCTAGAGACATAATGCACAGTCCGGCATGGTTGATGTTTTTCCAAATGTATCACTGTGTGACATGGCAACTACACAAATTCTGCTGGAATAATACACTTTATAGTAGAAAACTGGTTTCAGACAAGCAATTTTCTGTAGTGTGCAATTTTATTTTATTTTTTGGTTCTTCATTCTTCAGCAGTTACTAGTTACAGTGAGCAAGAAATTCAATAAAGGATATTTTCAGTAATTTTATTCAGTCTAACACAGCATAATTTTCATGCAAAAATGCCATAATATTTCAAAATTATACCATGAACTTTAGGTGCTGTTTCTATATAGAAGATAACAACCATGTGGGAATTGTGACTTATTTTATCTGTCTTTTGACCCACTACTATTTCACAGGCAGAAAATAAATCTGAGTACAAGTGCTGCACATGAAACTATACTTCTCCTTATCTTGGGAACACTGATATACTTTTCCACCATATCTGAATTTGTTTTACCCAGTGCCATATTAGGTTTCCCTTACAGAGAGCAGTACAGTGCTAAACTAAACATCTGACTTGATAAAAACTGGAATTGCCTTCAAAGCCACACCCCATGAGTTGTTTTTCCAGTTTAAAGCAGATGTTTGAAGTACGTGGGTGCCTGGGTGAAATGTTCCTGGATACACGTGAAACCTCTGTTACAGAATCCAAGGCGGCTTAAACACACCTCGAGCGCAGCATTACGAACAGTACCTTTAGAGGCTTGCAAATTCTAACATTGCTGGCTGAGTGGTCACAACAAGGAGCACTTACTGCAGGTTCTAAAGGCAGCCAGAGGTAAATAAAGGCAAATCCTTAGCAGCCAAAGATGGATGATAGCAAGCGTTTTGAAAGGTCGCAGAAACTTGCCTCCCTGAAGAGGAAGCACCTACATTTACCTAGGTGAAGGTGTAAAGAGACATTAAATTGTATTCTGCCTCACAGATATGCTGCCCAAAACTAGCAAACAGGAGGCTGAGACACACAGGCCATGCCGTCATACTTGAAGTCCTCTGGACCTATTAGGGCACTAAAGATAAGAGACAAGTTAGTTAATAAATTGCGGCTTTATAAATTGTTTTGAGATATTGGTATCTGTGATTATATGATTTTGGCTGTGGAATTTCCATGCCTCAGATGCAGGTGACAGTTTAGGTCTGGCACGTGTGGGGGAGCATCCCTCCCCAGGCTTGGCTTGTGGGTTTGGGAAGGTTTTGACTGCTTTCCATATGGCTCTGAGATGGAATGGACAAACCCGGCTGGCCCCATGGAGAATGAGCACGTGCAAATCCACAACGCACTTTCAGAGCTGGAAACACTTGGAATCAAGCTGGCTCTTACCATGTTTATTTGCTCTGGCCACGTAGGACCTGAACTGATTCCTTGTTGCTCCACTAACTTTTTCTATGCTCTGTAGCACTTCGTACTGAAGAGTTCCTGCAAGGACACCTAATCGGGGCCCACTATTATTGGGACAGGAGCTATCATCTCAGGACCAGCCTGGCAAGTTTTGTTGAATGCACAATGACAGCACAGAGCTTCCTCCTAGCTCTATAGGAACCAGGGAAGGTCCAGAAACAAAATCAAAACCAGTAAGCCCAGATGGACCCAACTGCCTTCTTGGACAGACAGCAGAGTGCCTGCAGTCTCTTCAGCTATTTTATCTGGTTTTTGATACAACCTGAACCACTGGCTGCCCATTATTTCAGACATGTAAAGCTGTTATTTCTCTGATATGCTTTTGTGTTGAATTAATTCTACTGTGCTTTTAAAAGGCAGGTGACTAAACTGCCCTATAACGGTTTCAAGGAGAGAAGGATTCAAGTGCGGAAATAGATTCTGGCTTGTCGAGGTGACTGCAGTGAATTGCTGCCAGAAGTACTGGCCCGGAGGAAGAGAATTTATGAGGTTCCACAAAATCAAAAGGCCAGATGAAGCCTGACAAGGAACCATGCAAAGGAATGAGACGGTGCAGTCATGACTGAGCCTGCATATATGTGTGGTATCCGAAGAAAATGCTATGAGTAGGAGGAGAACTGCAGAACTGGACATCACCTCCTCAGCGAGCAGCCACCATCTGCCTTGGAGCAGCAGTGCTGGATCATTACTACTCTGTGATTGTGACTGCAAAATTAGTGGGTTTGCAAAGAGCTGAAAGTTTGAGTAGAATCCATGTCAAGGTTTCAGAGTAACTCTTAGGATGTCAAAACCATCAAAGTACCTTAGATCTGCTCCACTCAACTATCACAAGTGACCCTTACATGTTATTCCAGTCCCCATAGGACTTCAGCTTTAAAAGACCAGTGTTTTCAGGCTAAAACCAAAACACTGGACTGTATAGCACTTCCTAGCTCTCCACTCTTGGTGTAAATCTGTTTTTTGGTCTCAACTGGGACAAGAGCTGGGTGCATAGTATCTGTCTTGGTCTTCTGTGTGGGAAGGGAAGCTGGGTACCTCCTAGAGCAGAAGTGGGTCACATCCCAGATGGAGGCAGTCAGGGTACAGAGGCCCCATAATGCCCTTTATGGTTGATTTTTAGATCTGGATGGAATCATTCTTTCAAAACACACTGGAATAAACCAGCTCATTGCTATTACCATGTGTAAACATTTTTTATTCTTACTCTACAAAAAATGTTGGAAGGGTGGTTGTAATATTGTCTTGAAATAAGGAATCATCATCCTGAAAAGACTGAGGAAGACTGGCCTAGAACACAAAGAGGTTATTAATGCTTTTCGAAAAATATACCACCTGAGCTTGAGTCAATAGGCAGTGAGGCAATTAATAAAGTGCAAGACTAACAATATATTTGTATTCTCTTTGTGTACAAAATGTAACTGAATAGACATAAAATCCATCCTGACATTGTCCTTCTCTTCCTGTGGTTGTGATGGAAAGGAAATGAATCGATTTAAGAGTGGTTTCCTATACCGTGGTAGTACAGTATCCCATTAACATTAGAGAATAGGATTGGTCCTGCAATGAATTATCTAGACAAGAAGCTCTATACATACTTCTCTACCACTCATGCAGGGTATGTGACTAGACTTCCATACAAATTCACCAACTTCCCACAGAAATAAAACATAAAATATGGATACTCACGTAAATTCTTACTCTAGGAAAGCTAGAATGCTGAAGGTTTTAAAAATACCATTTCAGGCAAAGTAAAATAATTTCTCATTAAGGCCTTTTATGCACTTATTTTGAAACATTCAGTCTGTAATGTTACATGGCACTAAATAACTCTTTACATTAGATTTATATCAGATTGTTGTGATGCATGCTGACAGCTGATTTTAGAGGAAATTTCTGCTGGAAAGGCAGGTTGCCTTCTCCCCGCAGCTCCAGCTGCATGCTTCCTTCCTCTCTTCATACTGGAGCATCGTTTTGTGTGGTCAGTGGGCTTCAGTTAGCAACTTACTTATTTTTCTGACATTCCAGGTGGACTCTGCCCTGAGTGACAGTTTATGTCGCATCTGAATAGATGGGTGCAAACTAAATCAGGTATGCTTTATTCATATTCCAAGGTAGGTTATAAGCTCAGGCATATGTAGTTACTCTGTTTCCAAGCCAGAGTTGTATTCCAGCATGGATATATATCCATTTGAACATATCTTGAACAGTTCACTCCCAAGCAAGTTTTAAAGTTGTTCTGGTGTAATAAACATTAACTCTAGGGGGCTTGCCAAAATACACACAAAATCAAACAGAAGTAAACCTTCCTGATAGCTGTACAGTACTGTTCAAACAGCTGGAGCACCTACTGCTGTGAGTCCCGGCGCTTAAAGTCCAGATGGGAAAGCATAAATGGATTGCAATATGCATCACAAGGTAAAGCATTTGTGTTACAGGTGATGAAAAAGTTGCAGCAGTCGCTCTATGCCTCAGTGTTTCAAGGACCTTAGAGTCTAATTCCCTCTTTACTGAAAAGAAGCAAAAAGAAGATAAAAAATAGAGTGAAAAAATATTGAGATACATAAACAAAACCATTATGAGCTGTTCTGTGCAGCTATATTGAATTTGGTCTGAAGCATTGAACATTCCTTTGTCTATATTACAAGTTTATTATTTCAAAAATGTTGTCAAAAGCTATTTATACTCTAGGGCGCACTTCTTTTCTCTGTGAAGCACACGAAGGGAAATCAGGTCCCTGAGTAAAAAAATTGCCAAGAAAAAAAATGCTGCAAGTGGACCAGCCACAGATTATAAAAGGACCTGTTCAATGAATGCTGAGTTTTTAGCATACAAATACTTGCTCAATCTTCCATCAAGATCTTTTGTGTGTTATTCCCACTTTCCATAAACTGAATTTTGCATGCTTTAGAGATGATGACAAAGAAAATAAAATCATATTTGGGAATCTCTGGGAGGCAGGATTAATGAGCGTCTTAACCTCAGTTTCTTTGAATGGGCGTTTATTGATCCTCGCAATAACATAAAGAAGTGAACGATGAAGAATTCACTTACTTTGTCTAGCTCACTTCTCTGGTGTGGTGGACTAAAAGGATTGAGGCTAATACTAGTGACTCTGTGAAAGTAATAGATGAGACTCAAGAGACTTGTGTCATTTAACATGCCAGCCATTCTTAGCTTCCTCTTACATTGTTACTTTCACTGTTTGCACCTTTAAGAGCACATATGCTATTTTAAAATGCAGATTTTGAATAAATACACACAAGAAAAATTATGTGTTAACTTTACAGGGTCAAAATCAATTTTTTTTTTCACTGACATCTCAGCTTGACTGTGCTGGACATTTAAAATTCAATTTGTGTTGTTTCTCACAAATCTAGCATATAAGCATCAGCAATAACGATTTGGAAGCCACATATCTGTACAGTGTGTGCTCTTATTCCTAATGTGACCATAACTACAGCATCTAGGTGGAGTACTGATACCTTGTTAAAGATTCATGCAGTGCCTGGGACACAGCTCTGTTCTGTAGCTACATCAGTGCTGCTGGGCTAACAAATATAGCACTGTTTTTTCTCATTGTGGTGTGACTCACATGCACATCTCACAGCATCATCATAATACTTTTATTTAAAAAGTTTCTGAGAACTGCAGAACGCAACAATAACTTGGGGGAAAATAACAATAAATGAAAAAGTAACATTTAAACAAACCACCTGTAAATCTCGCTCTCATTTAACTTTGCTTACTGTGGAATTAGTAGCAATTACAATATCCAAGATCAAACTGCTTTGAAAAGTAATGCAAACTTCAATTTATGCTGTTATGTCTTAGTGTCAACTGTAATAAGTCAAGAATTTTACAATCATTATTCACTACATGGTCTTATTCGTCCTAATTTCATATAAGTCAACATCCTAACTCTCGGAAAGGATTTTGATTTGCACAGGGGTGAGAACAGCAGTGGACCCTTCCGTGCAACCACCGCAAGTGCAAATTCTGTGACATGTCATGTCATGACCCTTGGTGCCCCGTTGACTACTTCATGACTATGCCATGACTATGCATGTGAGACATCACAGCTAATATTTCCAAATTCAATTCCTGTGCCCATCAAAGACACTAGGGCCATATTCTATTTTAGCTGAGCACCCAAAATCACAAAGCACCGTCACAAATCTGCCAAATACTGTGCCTTTTCCCTGATACTGCACTTGCAAGCTCCCCTATCATTTTTTCCCGCTGGCCAACTTAGAGTCACAACTTGACGGTATGTCTTCCTGGAAGAGCTTGTGCTGAAGCGCACGTAAGCTGCCACGGGATCTTAACAAACTTCAAAATACAGCCAGCCAAGTAGATTTTTGCTTCCCATTAGGCTGGAGTTTTTTCTGCTACCTCTTGAGCAACTGCAAGAAAAGAGGCAAGCATTACAAATTATATTTAGTCCAAACTACACGTCCCGTGTGTCCAGAACTAGTTTTAATCCAGAGTAGAAGATTCTGCTACATTCACAGATTCCT
>NW_010400596.1:41413-63392 GCF_000710305.1 Buceros rhinoceros silvestris | reverse complement strand
TCCTGCTGTGCTCTGAGATGATGCAAGCTCCCATTGCTAACAATATGTGTGAAGAGCAAAGGAACACACACCGACCTTTCATCTGAGATATGCTAGGATACACACTTGAGGACATAAGGCTGGGCTTTGGTGCGAGAAGCCACAATAGCAAAGACATCAACAGCACACTGAACTTCAGCATCTCCCCAGTTGCAACCCATGGAAAGAAGGGGCTGATGCCATAGCGCTGCCCTCCTATGCTGTGCCACTGCTGGAAGATGTATTTCCCATTACGTGCGCCCACATTACTCCAGCTGTGTGCAGGCTCTAGTCTGAACCATCACCATCACCGCCACACATGGCTGATCTTCACACCTGCTTCTGACCCTTAAGTATCATCCCCGTCAGCTGCTGCTTTTCCTAGAGCTGGATGTAGTTACGTGCCGTGCCACGGGCTGCGTGCAGTGTATGCTAACACCACCGTTGCCAAGAGCTCAAAGGGCACACTGTCAGATGACCAGAGATATGCTGTAGGATCATGGATGTGGGGAAAGGGTATCATGGGCCATAGGCAGGTGTGTTAGCCATGACTGTCTACTCAGTATAGCAACAGCACACAGGTCTTAAATTGTTATAACTTCATTTTTTTCCCCATTTTATCCAATGAGAAGTGAGATTAGCTTTATTTTGGGGCTGGCTCAGAATGGTTTATCTCGCACTGCACAGTCTCATTTTGATGGCAAAGGCTGCAGCCTTACAACAGTTAAGCTGGTAATAAACTACTAACTTAAAGTGTTTTTCCTGATTAAAATAAAATCTACATTTGTTTTATAGAAAAAAACAATGTCTTACAACTTTACTTCCTAATTATTGCTTTAAAGTGCCAAATTCTTTCAAAAATCATTACAAGCCAGCTAAAGGGAGAAGTGAAAAACAGCTTTATCATAATTCTACAGTTGTGAAGTTCTGCAATAAAGAAGTATTTCAGAATTTTCATGTCTAAAGTGCCTCGTAGATTTCTCCAGTTTTTTTATTCGCACAATCAAAACCTAGCACCTGTTTCAAATTAGCATACATTCAAATGAGAAAAAAGACATGCGTTTTTGATAGTGAGAATAATTAACCACAGGAACAGACTATTAAAGGTTACAACACACTCACCCTCACCCTCTTTAAACCAAGAGTAGGTCCATTTTTAAAAGACACGATGTCTTATCCTGGGATGGTTATTTGAAGTTCCATGATCTGTGTTACGCAAGAGATCATAACAATGATGGTTATTTTTTGCCAGAGATGTCAAAGAACATTTTGACTCCTGGGACACTCCCACACCACATCTCTGAGCTCTGGCCCTTGTCAGCTGCCATCAGCCTGCAATCCCTCTTTTTTGCAGATGAAGCAGTCATCAAGTGTGGGAGATATTTGTCCCCATTTGGTCTGAATTTTCACATTGCACTTATTACACCTCTGCACCTAGCCTTGAAATCTCTTTACCTGTTAGAATAATAATAATACAGTAATTGCTCTGAAAATGTTTTACAAAAGAAAAGGTTATCCTGCATCTTTTATTAGGGTGTAAGAACCCAGTTAAGAGGTGTTTTAGCCATCTTTCATGGATTTCACTACCCCCATACCTTTAAAAACACAGCTATTACTTCTTAGACTCAAATATTTGGACCTCGTTTTTCCAAGAGGTGTTCAAACACTGTATTAAGTGCTGTCCCATGCATGAATAACTTACACACATGCTGCAAAGCGTGAGCCAAATTCCACTCCAAGCAGACATTTTCCCATTTCTACCCTCAGTGTCTCCCACCCCTGCTGAGCTAAAAGTGCTTTCCGCTAAGACTTAGGGTGAATTAAGTCTAAATGTGAAATTTTCATCAGTTTCTTGAAATTGCAATTGTGTCATTGCAAAATGACAATTGTGCCATTGCAAAATGACACAATATAGCTTACAATGTATAATTTTTTTTAGTTTATATAAAGTCAATGAGATTTTATGAGCAAAACTAGGTGAAGAATTTTTCTAATGTTCATGTATTTCAGATCGGAATCTGCGGAATAATTTGCCTGAGATGACTTCAAGCTCCTCCAGCCACATTCAGTCCCTCAGCAACTTCAACATCACTCAGGCAATATATGAGCTATTTCTTCTCCTCCAAGCAGATGCGGGCTCATTGTGCCATACTTTGCTCCAGCCAAAGGCCACTTTCCCATCTCAGCAGCTGAGTAGTTCATCCCAGGGAGTGCTCACTGGTCACACTTGCAGCATGCTTAACTGTTTCTGTCCATTAGGAGAACAGCCCCATGCCGACCCAGCGTATTAGCTGACCAAGTCTCCACTGGCCTGCAACACACCATTTAGACATAACCACAGTCACAACATAGCTTCTGTGGAAGCCTTCATGCCAGAAGGGGCCTTATAGTGTGGTTAATAAACAGCTTTGCCTTTGATGCCAAATAGAAGGATAAATATTGTGAACACAGCAAGCTAATATTTGAAGGGGGATTGCAATTTTTAATGTTGTAGTTAGAGAGGTTCTCTCTGACGTCTTCAGCATTTGTAAAACTGGAAGAGTTCCTGTTGCTTTAGAAGCCGTCCAATAAACACTGCAAGATCAGGAGTTAGATTTCTCTGCTTTTGCAATCATTTCTATCTAGAATCGCCATTAGCACAGCTCTATCTGCTTGACTACCAGCACCAGCCTATCTGACAACTGTCCACTTCTTTGGGTTATGATTTGCTTACCACTAATGTAGTGGTAATAAATTAAATAATGCTATGGGGTTTACTCGCACGTGAGTAGAGTATCAGCTATATCTTTGCATAATATGCCTTTGTGCTAAGCGGAGGTATGAAAAGCAAAATGTAGTCTCCTTAATGTCGAATTGAATGGGAATGCTTGTAGAATACGAAAATTTAAAAGCATATAAGTATTAAAGTACTGGGCACCTGAAAGGAAGTTCTCTTCATTATAGCTGTGATGCCAGACAGGAGGCAAAATACTGTCCAGAAAGAAACAAGATAAGTATTGAAGGAGAACTGCAAGTTTTTATTACTAATTCAATTAAGAGTAACATTAAATTCTATTCCAAAATACTGTCTTTTGTCATGCACTGTGGCTGGCTAATGTTAGCCTATATTCAATAAAGGTATCAGGTGCTTAAAACAAGTATTAGGTTGAGGCTAGTCATGTTAAGTTAAAGTAATAATCCAATGACTCATGATGGCTTTTCATCATAAGGCAGGGTCCACAGTGTGCCCCAAATTATGGTCTCCTGGTCATCCCCATCAGGAGACCTGACGTATACCTGATGTCCCTTCCTCTCAGTGACCCTGGAGAAGGAAACACAGATGTGCAGGGGAGTGGTGGGGCAGCCCAGTCTTCCCCAACTTGGAGTTTGGAGCAGGAAGCTCTCTGGGGGCAAGATTCCCCACAGTATTGGTATCTCTTCCACACTGTGTACACTCAGCCATGTCTTCTACCTAATTCTGGATTTATTTAGACCCACCAAGTGTTTTTCTGTTCAAAAAAGAGATGAGTCCATAGTCAGTGGGTTTCTGAGATGTCATTCTGAAATATCTCATTGCATTGGACAGTGAGTACGTAGGGCTCAGGGTTACTCTCCCAACTGGTGAATATCTGGAGGGCTCTCCACTGGGTCAAACCCTATGGACTGTGAAGAAAATTTGCCCACAACAGTATGACTGGTTTAAATATTTCCCAGAACAACAAAATAAAAACATTAAAATTTTGATGCCAAGTGCATAGCAAAAAAAAAAAAAAATTAGCTTTGTATCCACACAATAGGACATGGCTTCGCACTGGTTTATTAAAAATACAATTAATGAGGTTACACGTGTCATGAATCTAATTTATAATCGATGTGTAAGTTGTCGACTTTTGCAGAATTAAAGGGAAAGTACATGGCAAGTCATGCTATTGCCTTATGCAATATCGGACAACACACTTTTCAAAAGTCGTAATGTTTGCTTCTCACTTGATATGTCTGCACTAAAAGATGATGTACAGCTACAGGTGTAAGTCTGTCCAGATTAGCTACTCTAAAAGGTCGCAGCAGCAGTTGCTAGTGTTGAGTTTCTTGCACTGTGTGTCTTGCAATGTTTGATAATTTCAAGATAATAACAGCTTATTTGAACATTTCTTTATACTGTATTATATATCGTGCAATGGATAACACAGCGCATTGCTGTACGTGCAGTTTACCATGCACATTAACATAAGATTGAAGGCAAGTGTCCATGCTCCAGGACATAGGTGGTTCCAGGACATAGGTGGCTTAAGTGATTGACAACGGTCGCATGAACGGGTGTACGTAAAACGTGGAAGCCGGGTCCCAGCAAAATGGGCTTTTAGCACATCCCACCAGATTATCCAAACACCTGCAAGGCTTACAGATACATTGCCTTTACACCGAGGAACAAAGCCTTCATTAACTAGCTCTCTATTACTGATTATTTTGTTGTTACTAATACACAAAGGGAGGAAATTAAAAGGCTTGTCTGAGTTTGTGCCCTTTCCTGGAGTGCAGCATGTCTTAGAGAACAGTGAGGTGTTGATCACAAGCTCAGCCTAAACTTAGAAGAAGATAATTCTCATATTTCTGGTTCTCTTGCCTACTATGGAACAATGCAAACACGTTTGCTTGCTTTTTCTCCCTCTTTTCCAACTCTCTCTCAATTCCTTTCTTCCCTCTGTTTTGTACATTTTATTAGTAATTTGGTCATAATTCTTCAAAAATACTTTATTATATAAAAGGATTAGACACTAAAATTACATCACAAAATTGTGTAAAACAATTCTGTTTAGCACTCGGAAGGCCCTTTTATTGGGCAAATACAGGCAAATACTAACCAGTACTTTATCAAAGAGTATTTCCTTTCATATATAATCTCTTATAATAGCCTGACTTCTGTCCCTCATAAAACGAAATCATGATGAGTACAAGCCAAATGCCCCTGTGACTGCTGACTCATCTCCCACAGGTTTGCCTAATTCTGTGACAGTCAAGGCATTGCTCAGTGTGCCTAACTGCCCCAAGCCATTCAACAGCCTTGATCGTTCAAGGAGAATCTTCAAGGAGATCATTCAAGAAACCTACAGAAGAGGCCTCCTACCCTTGCCATCTATCAGTTGTGGATCTCGGCTCATTCATAACATAGAGGGGCATGCAGGAATGTAGCTTGTATCAAGAAATACGGATTTTCTGAGGAGCTTAATCAGGAGTTTCCCCCAAACAGGTCACTGTTGTTGTATTTAAAGTATTCAGGCTGCTCCTAACTGTCCCTGATTGCCCTGAGAGTAGAAAGGATTCCTCCCTAATAAAGAGGCCTTAATTAGTAAGCAGGCTCCTTCACTATCTAATCCTTGACAGTTCTCATTCCCCCTTCAGAGACACCAGGGAAGTATGGCAATATGGAGATGTCTTCTGTCCTCCCCTGGAGAAGGCAGTGCCAGGAGCACAAGCAGTTGGCACTCTCAGCACCAGAAAGACCTCTTGGCAGAGAGGAAAGGAAATTTCCACGTTAATACATCTGAGTCTATATGTCCTATGATCTCCCTGCCATATGCTAAGCACACTCATGCCCTGTGGTCCCTCGAAATTTGAATGTCCTGCAACCATGTGTACTAAAAAGAAATTAAAGAAGCTGCTAGGTGGCTCTGAACTATACTACACAACACAGGGATTACAGGAGCTTAATTATTTACAAATAGCATTATATTTCTGTGCTAGTAACCACAGGCTGACATGTACTCTTTTTTTCTCCTGATGCACATAGCTTCATGTCATTGGGGACTGACCTGTGTAAACGGCCACAAGGCAGGCTTATGGCTCCAGCTAGAGGCTGTCCCTCCCCGGAGGGCTGTAGCATCCCGAGTAGGAGACCGTGTTTCTGGTCCTTAGAGCTATGCTCTAATCTTGAATCATTTAATATTAAGGTCAAGGGCAAGGTATTCTGCACTATAATTCCATTAAGTAGTAATTGACACTTTACAAAAAGAAGTTAACGTATACTTTAATTTTTACCACTTTATATAGGTAATAACGTATTTGTGTTATCTGTCCAACCTACTCAGAACTTATTAAACTTTCAGGTCTCTAGAGAAGGCTGTTCAGAAACTTTCCAATTATCTATTCTGTTTATTATCTCTTCTCCATTCATCCATGAAATACAGTTCTCACCTTTCCACCCACTTGTCCTAATGCCACCCACGCACATGTGCACACAGACATCTCATAAGTACCACCAAGTCATACATACCTCACTCGTTAAACGACTCAGCTCACCTAGTTCATGCCTGCTCAGAATGGAGAAACTACCAGTTTCCTTTGATCTACCCACTCTGTTTCATAAATATTATCCTTGGTCAAAGACCAGAGCTCTGAATTACCACCTCAACTCTGAATCAACAGAAGTGTCAAGACCTCCTAGATCAGCAAGTGTCCTGACTCCCATCATTATACATGTACCTCTATGGTCTCCTTTGCAGACAGTGCTCTCAAAAGAGCTGCAAGTCTTAGAAAGCTTATCTGAGATTCACAAAGCACACTATTGCCTGGAGTGGAACTATGCAGAAATTTAAGCACCTTTGTAGTTCTAAGAGAGAAATCTACAAATTCCACCTACCTTTAGTAACATTTATGTGCTTTACCAGTCCAGTTTCTTGGTCCAGTCTAAGTAACTGAGCAGAGCACTCTGATTGTGCTTGATCAGGAGGGGCCTGACCTTAAAGTACAGTTACAAGATTGAGCTCTTCAAAACAGGGGGCTCAGACATTGGAGATGTTGTTCTTTTTCCTTTGATACCTTCATGGTTAGAACAATTCTCCAGTCCTGGTTCATGAGGCACTAGTATAGGCCTGGAAAAGTGACTTTATAAACTAAGGAAGAAGCTGACCTCACTGAGGAGACATCGAGGTGTCAATTTTGTATTTTATTTAACTAGAATTTCACATAAAATGTACAAGTTATTCTCCGACGGGTTTTTTATCCAAATAGCCCTCTTAGATGAATGTTCCAATCTATGCTTTAAGGGGTTAAACTTTTCCTTTCTCCAGTCCCAAAACTCTAAGATTGTTTTGTGCAAAGTGTTCTGTTTCTGAAGGCAGCAGCTTAGGTACCTCAGTGCACGAGAGGGCTGCAGGATGTGAAACCTGATCTGATAAAAACGTGACCCTGCCACCTAGCATTAAGTATCTAATCCCTCTGACAGGGCAAAGGTATAAGACCCAACTCTGCCATCAGAGTTTCCTGTTAGATAACTTTGGCAGCTCCCTATTTAACACATTATCTATTTTGATTCTGATTCATAGGTTCAATGACTTGAGAGCTTAGGTGTTTTATTCAGGGATGTAGATATCACTAGGCACCTAAAATTTAGTATAGTGACTCTGCACATTACCATATTAACCTTACTTTAGGGATCTAGTTCATACTTTGTCCTCCTTATTTTTCATTTCCAGCATTAAATAGGCCTTTAAAGGCTGTAGCTTGTTTCTGGAGCCTGTCTACTGTTGAGCCAAAAGTCACTGATGGATAAACATCATCAAGCGATTAGCAACAACAAATATTTGGGGCATTAATGATGTAGCTTATTCTCACTGTCTCCTAGCAAGATAGAGAACTTTTCCCACTCCTCTTCCTGCTGCCCTGAGTATAGATTTAAGTAAATTCAACAGATTATAGATGCTGCAATATAAAAACTAAATAATTTGTTATATGTATAGTTCAGATAATAGCCATGGGACATGCTTCCCAAGGTATGGGATGTAAATACGTCATACACCTGTAGTAATGCAAGCAAGCCTTATTCTATTATTTTTAGTCTCTGTGTTATATCAGAGTTGAGTCTTTCACGGCCACAGGCCTGCCACATAGGATCATACCTTCTTTCTGTTGTGGAGCCTGAAGAAATAACTAGAAACTACTAGAAATGAAAATATTAACTAGAAATATGTTACTGATGCCTGGTAGGCAAGCAAAATACAAATCATTGCAAAAATGCAACACATCTCTTATTCCCTGAAATAAGTAAAAGCCGAATGTTTTGCCAATGTTCTAAAGGTATTGCTTCCAAATGACAAAAGTAAGAGGATTTTTAAAAGATAGCTTATCAAACGATAAATAAAAAAGATAAAATTACTTGCTTTGCTGTTTTAAGTACATAAGTACTTGAAAGTTCAGGCACCTGTGCTCACAGATCAGTCTAGAGTCCTGTTTCACAATCGTAAAGTACGATATGCTGACTGAGTACCTTAAATATAAAATGTAAAATCCCATTCTAAATCTGAGAAATGCTAACAGTATGCCACTTGTATGTAGGTGAAATATGCTTATTCTAACATTCAAATATTTACCCTAAATTACAGCTCTGAATGACTGTGTGTGTTAAAACAGCAGACCCAGATGTTTAACAAGAATGCAGCTGTTTGAAGCTGGCTTTCTGCAAGGACTGAAGTAACCTAGATAAATTTTAGCTGATATTTAGCAAGTGGTTTACACATATTATGACACGAACTAAAAGCTCACTAATTTTTAATGAATGTCTGTATTAATAGATGCTCTCTATTTATCCCCTGCATTCTTTTTGCAGGTCATATTGACTCTCCTGGGCTCTTTGTAACATTTTTCTTCCTTTCTCCAGAGACTGATTCAATCCAATGGCTTTCTTCCACCCGTAGTCCTGGGCCTCACAATTATCCCTGACCCATTTTCTTGCTGTCCAATCAGCTGTGCTGAATCTTTCATAGCCAACCAAATATTTTGGTTGAAATATATGAGAGAAAACACTTTCAACTTGCACATTACATACAGAGGACCACCACACAAAGGCTCCCGTGGCTCAATGATGTCATGGCTCCCAGTTAAAAGAGCAAAAGATTCCTCATTCCTTGGAGCCCCCATGATTCAATTAAAAATGCAACCATGTTTTCACACTTCCTTGGTGGCTGAACTGCTCAGCTCTGCTTGCAATAAGGTCCATGTCCAAAATATTTGAGGTTATTTAGCTGTCTCAGATGCTTAAGCATTTGGACTATGTCTGATTTAGATTTCTCTAAGATATAGACATTGCCTGTCTCTTTTAGGACCAAAGCTCTGGAAGAAGGAAACTCCTCTGTGATATGAGCTGCTAATGAGAGTCTCTACTCTCAGCTGAAAAGCAAAGTAGCGATTATTCTGAGCGGAGAACCACATTCAGCTTAATCCAGTAGAGAAAGTAGGAACCCACCTATGCACTGAGGTACTTCTAAACACTGGGAACCAGAATCTTTCTGACAACAATAGTAGTCAAATGGTTCAAGTTCATCCTGCTAGATGGAAGGCCCAGGTTTGGTAATGCTGAAGATATTTGAACGTGGGTTTGAATCCTGTGGTTTAGTGAATAGAACATTTACCTAGCAGGAAAAGAACCTGGGTTTTGGTCCTTGCTCTGAGTTTTATCAATTTTGCTTTAATCATTTATAGACTTAATTAGATTGAAGAAGACTTTGAACTGGAATCTGAATCTGAAGATTCTTTTTTCTGGCATGGTGGTTTGAACTGTTAGACTAAAACATGTCTTATGTGCTTGTCCTCTCCCACCCAGGAGTCTGGTACTTGACTGCACGGTGACCATTTCACAGGACAGATGCAGGGTGATTTCCTCACCTTTTTAGCCCTCTAATTGAGGATCTTGATCCTGTTAGAATATATTAGACACTTCTTGAGACCTTCCACTGTACTAGGAAGTGAAGCAATACCTGATGTCTTTATCCCAGTGAGGCTGAAATTCTCAACTACTTAGACCAGAGACTTGTCACTCTGCAGAGAGTGAACCACCAAAAGTAAGGGAATGTCATGCTTTTTTAAAAAGTGCCTATAAGGAAAAGGCTAGGTTCTTCCAGCATTTATGATGTCCAGGTAAAGAAGAGTTTGTGATCATTATTTTGGACTTACATGGATTCTGTCTTGCATTAAGTCTAAGCCTAAGCTTTTTATTTGATCTATGCCTATTGAATTAATTTCTTTATATCAATAAACATTTTGCCCCTATATACCTTTGAACATCTGGACACAGCCTTCCATGTCACTCCTTAATGCCTCTAGCCTATCACCATAACTCATTCACAGATTGCTGTCAAAAGTTGTCAAGGTATCCAGCCATCAGCATGCACATCAGACACACACTTGTGCGTGCCACTGAATGCATCTCTCCCACAACACTCCAAAGTTTTGCACCCCTGGAGAACAAGAATGCCAAGGTACCTCCTGTACAGGAGTCTCCTAACATCCTGAAACATGTGAATAAGTTTTAAATGGACTTTAAAATATTTATTTCAGCATTAAGCTAACAACTAAATATCTTCACTATTTTGTAGCTTCAGCCATATGTTGCAGCCAAGCCCTTCATGGTTGATGTGGTATCTCACGGTGCCAGTAAGGAGAGAGAAACAAACACTGCTTAAAACCAACTCTTTTTCCTTCTTAAATTCTAGGGCTCCAGTAACATTACGTAGCCTCAGTGCTTCTTTTAACATGACGGTATTTGTGACCATCACCCGGAATATGGCTGAAGTGCAACATAATCTATCCATCCTTTTCTTCCTGGGCAAACTCTGTGCATGATGCTATGTGGAAGACTCATGAGGTTGGACCAGCAGAGCATCCAGCATGCCTGCCCCACAGGGCTCCTGCTGCACAGGATCAAAGTGGGCTCTCTTTAGGGCACACACCAGGCTTTCCCACCTCACCCAAATTATACAAAGCAGCCTCACTGAACACCATGCTCTGTGTTTTGTCTTGGTGTTGATTAGCTCTAGCTAATAAGCCATGGCAAAAAGGAGTAAACCTAATCCAGACACTCTCAACAGTCACAGCAGTCCTTTGAAAAATGTATTTAATACTTTGTAGATATGCTCAAGCAACACTGATGAAAAAGATATTCAAAGGCTTTGTCTGGAATAAGAGTTCAGTTAAATTCTCAGTCATGTTACACAGTTTTAATTTACAAAACCCAAAAACATTTGTGCACGTGAGTGAATGGTGAAAGGCCTGTGGCCTTCTTCAGGGTGGAAACAGCACATACATTCTGCTATGCAGTTACATTCTGAAAGTTACATGATGTTACTGAAGTCAAAGCCTTACATTTTTCAAACAGGGATACCACTGGAGCTCTAAGTCAAAGCAACAAAATAAAAATTTGGAAAAAAGTATTACCTATCAGTGGATGTCATATGTCTTAGAGCATTGGCTAATTACACTAGCAGATTACCAACTGCAATGTCAGTACCAAAATATTGAGTTAGGTTTTGTATCATTCCTTGTATTGTTACCTACTACACAAAATCTTAGAAAAAAGACTCCCAGAAAAATATGAAGCTTTACTGCAAAATAAATTAATTCAAGAAAATGGTGGTTTTAAGTACTAAAGATACACGAAGCATTGCTTCTTCATATCCTGCTAGGGAGCAACAGCTGTATTTCAGTTTAACTTGATGTGCTTCAGAACTCATATTCATATAGGTATTTAATGATCCAAACATAATGGTCCTATATAGCATAATTACTTATATGAAGGCTCAACTTCATATGTAATCTTTTTTAAAAAAAAGGTGCTTCAGTGGAAAATTTGCCTTGGTTTTAATAATGAGTAAGCTCTTTAACAGTGAAAATGCTTTGGAGGGATTGGAGATTGACCATGGATCTTGAGCACAGCTGACAATCAATGTTACTCCTTCTTGACAGACTCCTTGTTTCTTCCTCCTTCGCAGGATAACCAATACAAGGAGAACAGGTAAAGTGCGAGACAAACCATCAAATCATAGTGGTAGAGTGTTGCAGCAAATGAAAGAAAGAAAAAGAAAGAAAAGATTTTGCAAGCAATATGTTTTAAACCTGGAGACTCACTTGGTAATTTCAGTGCTTCACTCTTCTGGTTTGAAATATCTGCAGAATCAGAAATGTGCTGGCTTTCCTTCTGTGAGTCGTCAAGCAAGTTTAGTGGTTTTCCCTCAGTGATTAAATGGTCAGACTGAGAGCCTATCCCTCCAACTTCTTTGATAGGCTTACTAATTAAAACCTCTGGCCTTGTTGACTTCTCTTGTTTGAACTCTGCTTGATGGAAACACTGACCTATATTCATTCCTCTTCCTTCTCTAGAAATTGTTATGTCTGAAGGGGAAGGTACTTTTTTATTTTCAGGAGAGTGGTTTATATTAATACTTGTCGTTTCTTTTTGTAGACTTAAATCATACACTGACTCAGCAGCAACCTTGTCAATAACTTTGAATTCGAAGTGTCTGTACAGATGCTGCATACCTCCTGCCACAGTGGACCCTTCAGAAGATGCTGCCAAAGAGCTTTTATAATCGTAACTGGGCACTGCGTTTGTACCAGAAGGTGGCATTTTTGTTCCAGCTTTAGCAGGTAAATAGGGAAGTGTACCAACATGACTTTCTTCCCTGCAGAGCTCTTCTGCATCCTCACTGTATAGATACTTCTGGGTGTTTGGGGGACATTTAGGTATTTCTGAACATGAACCCTGCCCCAAAGCTTCTTTTTTCCCTGTAGCAGAAGCCTGTACTGTTTCTCCTACAGGTGAAACATTGCCAATGTCTGGTTGTGCTTTGGCACGTTTTCCCCTGCTTTTGCATATAGACATCGTTTTTCCTTGCAGTGTTTCATGTACGCGTGCATTATAAGTATCTAAAACTGACTCCTTTTCAAATTCAGTGTCATATAATACACCCACTGTGTTGAGTTGACAAAGAGCATAATGTGAACCATCATTTCTCCCTTCATGTGTATCAAATGCTGTTTCCTTTTCCTCTGTGGGCCTGTCACTTACTGCAGTCTCTTGAGGTAGCTTAGCAATTACTGCTTTTTCACTGGCAGACATTTTTTCTGGAGCACTTTCTGATGTTGTTTTAATTATATAAGCTGTACCTGCCTCTGCTTCCTCTGTAATACCCTGCTCGGAGACAGAAGACTTTTCACAACTCTCTGCCTCCTGGCAGGTAAACAACTCCTTTGCAGAAGCTATACTCTGATTCCCTGTGTTCCTCCTTGCTACCCACCGAACCTCGCTACCCATTTCTTGCCACTTCTGCTCTGCGAGGTTTGCCTCGCTTTCCTTTCCTATCAGTATTCCTTCCTTCCTGTCTTTTAACCTTGTGAATCCTCTATGTCCCCAGGTGTCTCCAGCTCTTCTATCATGTTCCAGAGAGGATGCTGGGGGGTCTGCCTGTGTGGAACTGGGTTCCTGTTTGTTGTCTTTGGCTGACAAAGGTGTTGTGATCAATGCTTTGGTGGCGTGTTTTCTATGAGACTTGAAAGGCGTGGGTGCTTCCTCCTCTCCAATTAGTGCTAAGTCTGCTACCTCGATGACTTTCTTCTCCTTTCCTGCATCAGTGTTATAGTTCTTTCCTGACATTTCACCAACTCCTTTTTTTTGCATATATTGGCTTTTTGTGGAATCTGTTGAGACATCAGCATGTGCAAATGTATCGGCATATAAATCTCCTCTTAAATGTAACTGAACTTTGCTTTCAATCATCTTGATTTTTTCTTCATTTTCGTCAGCGTCTGACAACAACGAATCCAGAGTTTGGTGAGACAGTTGTGGCACCTGGTGCTCCGGAGCTGGATTAGCATTGCCATCCAGTGTCCCTGCTATGCATACATTTAATCGCATGGATTCCTCATGCTCTGGAGAAATGGTTTCCGGTCTCATTTCAGAGGCCCCTTTCGAGGTATCAACAGCATCCTCACTGATGAATAACCTCTCCATCACCTTACTTCCCAAGGCATTCTCTGTTTCACCTTTTGAAATATCTGTGTGGCTCTCTCCTTGTTGGTTTGAGAAAGCAGCCATAATATCAATAGTCTCATTCTGCCTTGTCCCGGGAAAATATTCTGCTGATAAAAGGCTTTCACTGGTACCAGCATGTTCCAAAGACCACTTACCACTGTTTACCGAGCCAGCAGCGGCTTCCTTCCCTGATGGCTGACTATTATAATCTCTTAGGGAATACTTAACTTTATCTTTTAATTCTCCTCCTATCTCTTGTGAAGCATTTTCAGATGAGGAACTGATAGGCACAGGGTGCAAGTCGCTGTGTCTTTCTGTACAGGTTAGCTTCTTCTCTAATCTTTCGCTTTCACTTGGAAAATTAACTGGTTCTGTTGTGTAAAAATTCCTTTCATCTCTGGAAGAGGTACCTCTAGCTCCTGTGAAGTGCTGATTTAGCTGAAACAATAGAATAGAAAAGAATGATCAAAAAACACTTCGCAAAAATATGCCAAATGAAGGAGGCAGTATTTCGTTGTGGAAAGTTTTGTTTCCAGTTACAAAGCTTTTATGGAAATGTGTTCCAAACCATTTGCAAAATTTGCATTGTATGTATTTTTTAACATAGGTAATGAGCTTTATGGTGGTGCTGAAAGGAGCAGGAAATAAAATAGCATTCAGAACCCTCTCTCTTTATTCATGAGTTCGGTAAGCTGCTAGTACATTTTAAAAAAATTAAGTCTGAAAAGAATATTCCCTTAAAGGAAGGCTAATTCATTCTCTATACATTCAGTTCTAGGTTTGGAGAAAGGAAGGCGTGGAGCAAGGGGGAAGGACTGGTGCTTAAATGAGGGCATTGATACAGTACATCAAAGCCTGGTAATGTACAGTATTGTCCAGTAAAACAAAGACACATTTCACACTGACAAATACTGTAAGGATTATCTGTGCTTCATTTCTCTCAGGGACCATTTCACAGGCTTCAAATCAGACTGTTTTTAGACAATCTGGTAAGACACGGGTTGGAAATGAGATTAGCGAAGTAAAAGGCCGGAAACTAATCACTCTCCCTCCTAACTCCCAAATATCATATTGTATTATTCAGATATGCCTGCTTGTCATTGCACTCTCTTCTCGCTTTAGCACAGTCACACTGATAGCACTAGCTGATCAATTAGAGGCCAGCTTCTTGCGCACCCCTTTATGCATTTGCACTTGCTGTAGGTACCCCCATTACAGTTTCCCTTATTAATATGTTTTCTGCAAAGCCTCTGCAAACTATTAATAGTAAAACGTCACTCAAAGAAAAGTGAGGGAGCTAATGTCTCTGCAAATTCTGTTTTAATGACCCTCTGCCAACCAGTGCTCAAGTGTATTTGAGTTCTTCGGTGATGCCAACTGTCAGGATTTAACAGTGAGATGCCTGTGTTTTTTTCCCCTCCTCATAACTGACATTTGCATGATCTCAATAATTATATGCAAATCTTACGATTTCCCCTTCTTCTCACATAAGGCTCATGTTACTTGTCAACTGCACAGCTGTCTTGTGAGCCAATGCCTGTGTGTTTCAAAGATTTGGTTGTATTTCCATCTATTATAAGCCTTCATTGTTTAATTCATTAAAGAGCACATAGTGCAAATTAACATCTAAATTATAGCTCCCCCTTCATTTATTGTGAGGACAATCCTGGCAATTGATAAACAAACGGTAATATTTGATCCTGTTTTTTGTATCAGGGTGGACTGAGAACAAGGGATTTTAGGGATCCTCCTTCTTATGTGTCGCCATTAAAACAAAAAAAGAAAAAAAAAGAGACGACTTTCAGGCAGTGAAAGGTCCCACAATATGCAACAATTTTCAACTTTTTTTTAGCTTAAAGACAAGAAAAATTTATATTCAAATAAGAGGAATTTATTCTTTCTCCATTAATAAGAAAGGGAAAAAAAAGAATGGTTCTCATCTTCCTCTCCTGTCTGATTCAGCATTCACATTTTCACAGGTGATAGCTATTATAATCTATGATTATGAATCTATGCACCCAAATGATATGAGCTGAGAACAGATACTGAGAATAATAGATTGCTGTACGTGTCTCACTTATTGCCATTTTTTCTTTCATACTGAAAAATGCAAGACAAACCACACACACATGCACACACACAAATCCACATAGATTGAATGTTCACTGAGTGTGAAATTTATTATTAAAAAATTAATGTCAAATACTGATGTAGAAAAATCTGTTAATATAAATATATATTTATTCTGGTCATATAGCATGTTACATAGTTATTCTCTGAAAAATGCCAAAAGCACAGAGTAACAGAAGAATTTCACCACATATAAAACATTTATTTAAGAACATTCCCATCCTAGAGACTAAGAAGGGATATTTTTGAAATGTCACTTTTCTAATTCCTTCAAACTGTCATTTAAAGCCTCTGGTAAAGAAATAAATGGAAGAAGTCATTAATTTAAGACCTGAAAAAGTTGATGCACTATACTGAAATCAAAGCACCTTCTATTGTTGAATGAGTTAGAGATTCAACGAAAATACAGACCAAGGCTTTACAGTTGTAAATTAGTACATCAGTCAGCTCTCTTAAAAGGGGGCATTTCACCAGCTTTGAAGCGTAAATGGATTCAAATCATTTAATACTGTAGATATAATTGTATAACACTTACCAGCAACTCTAATTCTTTTTCAGCATCTTCATGATCATGATGGTTGTATTCTGCATTTTTATCTCTTATATTTTCTTTGGCTGGTTTGGCGTCTTTTTCTTCTGCTGGTGAATAAATGATCTCTGGGATGTTTGTACCTGAAGAGTTAACGAAAGGATATGTGAATAATTTCCATTATTTCGATATTATTTGTTGTTACACTATTTTTTTAATTAAAATGTGCAGTAAGGAAGAACTAATTAAACTGGGTGTTGTACCTGAAGTCTTTGAATTATTCCACATGTCATTGTCAGACGCTGCCAATATTTCTTCTTTGCTGTTAAAAAAAAAGAAACTTCCTGCGTTATTCTGCAAAAATTACTGTTCTAATTCCTCTTAGACTCAGCTATAAGGACTGTTAGTTAACTATACAAAATTTTGAATGCTTTTTGAAATTCTGAAAATAGTATCTTTAAAAAATGTGATGAGTTTTTTTGAGTGACCTGATATTAAGTCTCGGTCAAAGAAAGAATTAGCCAAGAAAATGAAAATGTTTTGACCTTCAGATTACATTGCAAAGCTGATGGTTTTTCCCAGGCCTTTTCTGAGAAAGCAGCACAAAGGTGATTAGATGGGTCAGTGACAGGAAAGCGTAACTTTGGGGTCAGGCAAGGGTCTGGAAGGATATATGTGTTCAGGAGAGCAGGCCTCTCTCTAGCTTATATTTTTCATGTATTTGTATGCATACAGAGACTGCTGGAAAAAGACATCTTTGCTACCTGAAATACATCAAAAGATTCTCCCCGCATGTATACAGAATAAATCCTGGTGCTAAGCTATGCCTGGCAGGGAGGAATTCTGTTTCACTGCAGCCAGTGAAATGTTTACTGTTGCTTTGCTGGGTGTGAAAGCAAAGGTCAGGTCCAACATGACAAACACCTACGGAAAGATGCTGAGTGGCTGCAGTCCTCATCAATACCAATGCAAAGTGAGAGCAGTTTGAACTGCATGCTTATAGGGATGTAACCTTTAGTGGAAAAGGGGAAAAAAGTGCAAAAAAATTGTCACTTATGTAAAATGTAAATTATTATACCACTCCTAATGATTTCTCTATGAGGAAGAATTTTTTTTTTCTGTAGATCTTCATTTATGCCTTTTTCTACCAGTCGTCCACCTCTGTTACTGAAAGTTACTTCCTAATTTTTAAATATTAATCTTTTCCCTTTCTATTTTCTTCTAGTGTCTTTCATTTGAATTGATATAACATTATCTCTGCCACCTAAATGCTTAATTCAGAAGGAGGATGCTAAATTTATACTCTGCTAAAAGAACCTAGACATTGACTGTCATCAACTTTTTAAAATCCAGCTTTTATAGGGATTGCAAGACTAAAGCAGACAGAAGATCCTGCCAATCTAGCATCTAATCTCTAACAATGGCCACCACCAGATACTTCAGGGGAAGATGTAAAGTTCTTGGAGGAAAATACTTGGAGTAATTTGCACTGCCCTGTTAAATTTCCTCTTGGCCTTTTGTTGTTAGGAGCTGTCCTTGAAGCACAAGACTGAACGCTCTCTCAACAGTTCTTTTTCATCATTAATCGCAATAATGTTTAATATTTTTGCTATCCATATGAATGTTACGTCAGTTGTAAATTCTGGTACATGCGTAGCCTCCGCACCTTTCTCACTCTCCTACTCACACCAAGTTGTACTTTCCCCCACCAGCAGTTGCTATAATCTGCATTTCATCCTGAAAAGGCTGGCAGAGCCGGGCTCTTATTTTCAGTAGATCTGTGGGGTTTTTAAGGTAAATCATTACTTATTATTTATACATCATTATTTTTTCTTTTTTTTTCTTTTTACTGTTCAAACGCTTGTCTTAGTGTTACAGCTTGTTCCCAATTTTCTTTTGCCCTTTTGCATCTTTTCACCCACCTGCTTTCATAATCCTAGACACTGTGTAGGTTGGGGTTTAACCATGAGACAGATGCATTAAAGCATTTAGGTGCTAATAGGGTGACTGCAAAAGTCCTGAATTAGGAGCCAAGACATGTATAACGCATGAGTTGAGTCAGTCACCCCAAAATAATGATCCCAAAACCACATGGGCACAGCAGGGAACCTTCTACTGCTATCCAGTGGGGAGAAAAAAAAAAAGTGTCTGAAACCTTTTCTTTGAATGTAGCTGGTGTAGCTGGCTACCTGCGGCGTTCATCTATGTGGATGCAACTCTTGGGAAGCAGGGATAGCATCCTTTGCTGCTAGAAGGGGTCCTCATCTACTTTTTAAAGGAATGGAGTTTAACACATTTTTTTTTCTGTCACAAAGCGTTCCCAGCCAAAGGGGAGATGTTGATGCCTGTATCTAACATAATAGTCCATTGGTAGCCAGAGCTCACATCCAAGATGCAGTGGCACTTTCAGCTTCTATCACACTCTGACGAGATTAAAAACCACACTGTACACACATCCCAAATGTACGCAGATTACCAGAATGCAGACCATTTTAGGAGGGCAGGTTTGCCTATTGCTCTTGCAATTGTATGCACAGACCCTTACTCTTTAGCTTACTCTTCATTCCTTGAAGAAAAGAGAATTCTGTCTCCTATTTCCTCTTCAGTGATTATTTTTGGGTTTGATTAGCAACTTTTCAGTGTAAAATATGCATACAGTCTTTGAATAAGTATTTTAAGGAGGAGAACCTATTTTTTTAGCCATTAAATAAACAAGTATAAAGCTGCTTCAAACTGGATGCTTATGGGCATGTGTCAGGATGGGTCTAGTCTTAGTTTTCTAAGCACCTGTGCTCAGGTAGTCGTGTACATCACCCCTATCATCAGCGGTAAGATATTAACACTTCCAAAGGGAGATCTGTTCACTCTGTCATGGACAACTCAAGTGAGATGGAGTGACATGTCCTTTGAAGGAGCTTCTCTGCATCTGGAAGAGACTGACCATTAAGGAAATATTCAGTTTTAAAAAATGGTAGAAAGGAGGACCATGGGAACTACCAACTTGTCAGCCTAACCATTGTGCTGGGGAAGATCATGGTCCAGATCCTCCTAGAAGCCATGCTAAAGTACATGGAGGACAGGGAGGTGATTTGAGACAGCCAGTATGGCTTCACCAAGGGCAAGTTCTGCCTGACCAACCTAGCGGCTTTCTACGATGAAATGTCCACATCAGTGGGCAGGGGAAGAACTATGGATGTCATCTATATGGACTTCTGTTAAGCCTTTGATACAGTTCCCCACAACATCCTTCTCTCTAAATTGGAGACATGGATTTGATGGGTGGACTGTGTGGATAATGAGTTGGTTAGATGGTCACATCCAGAGGGTAGTGTTCAATGGCTTGATGACCAGATGGAGATCAGTGACAAGTGGTGTCCCTCAGAGGTCCATACCAGTTGACCAGTGCTGTTTTATATCTTCATCAATGACATAACTGGATCAGGTGCACCCTCAGCAAGTTTGCAGATGATGAGTGGTGCAGTTGATATGCTAGAAGGATGGAACGCCATTCAGAAGGACACTTGGACAAGCCGGAGAACCAGGCCTAGGAGATTTATCAGGGTCAACTGCAAGGTCCTGCACCTGGATTTGATCAATCTTCGATATCAACACAGGCTGGGGAATGATGTGATTGAGAGCTGTGGAGAAGGATTTAGGAGTACTGATGGATGAAAGGCTGGACATGTATCAACAATGAGTGTGCACAGCTCAGAAAGCCAACCATAACCTGGGCTGCATCAAAAGAAGCGTGACCAGCAGATCAAGGGGGCTGATCCTGCCACTCTACTCCACTCCACTGAGAACCCTCCTGGAGTACAGTGTCCAGCTCTGGAGTCCTCAGCGCAAGAAGGGCATGAACCTGTTGGAGACGGTCCAGAGGAGGGCCACAGAAATGATAGAGGGATGGAGCACCTCTGCTATGAGGACAGACTGAGAAAATTGGGGTTGTTCAGCCTTTAGAAGAGAAGGCTTTGGGGAGACCGACCTTATTGCAGCCTTCCAGTACTAAATGGGTCTTGTAAGAAAGATGGGGGCAGTCTTTTTAGGCAGGCCTGTTGCTACAGGACAAGGGATAATGGTTTTAAATTAAAAAGG
Organism: Buceros rhinoceros silvestris; assembly: GCF_000710305.1. Lineage (NCBI taxonomy): Eukaryota > Metazoa > Chordata > Aves > Bucerotiformes > Bucerotidae > Buceros > Buceros rhinoceros. Next base: position 42,843 of record NW_010400596.1, on the reverse strand, counting down.
GGAGATTCAAACTAGATATAAGGAAGACATTTTTTTCCAACAAGGGTGGTGAACACTGGCACAGGTTGCTCAGAGAGGTGGTAGTTGCCCCATCCCTGGAAACATTCAAGGTCAGGTTGGTTGGGGCTCTGAGCAACCTGATCTAGGTGAAGATGTCCCTGCTCACTGCAGGGGGTGCTGGACTAGATGATCTTTGAAGGTCCCTTCCAACCCACAGCGTTCCATGATTCTATGATTCTATGATACAGTGACTGCCTTAGGCTGGAACCGTAAGTTTCAGCTAACTGAAATTCACTGAGCGAATCTCACCTTTAAAGTCAAACTGAAAGATAGATACTGAGTTTTAGTAGCTGGGTTTGTAACACACAGTGTGTGACCTGAGCCCCTCAGTTTCATTTTTGTTGTGATTAGAGTTGAATTTGCCCTTAACTCTTGTTCTAGTAGCATCTGGAGCCCTGGTCCACAAGTTTCTTTTTGCAACTGCAACATAGGTAATAAATAGCAATGATAGTACAGCCTCACAGCCTCGATCCACACTGCAGGGCTTGTAACATAATTTCTTGCTTGTTGCACTGAATTTTATAAAGATTGCTGGTTTATAGCCCAATATTTGTGCCCACCTGTCCTGCAAATACCTGAGTACTGAGAAAGCCAGGGTAACAGCGATTTACCTTATTTTATTTCTATATTAGAAATATCTGTCCTCATATAATTATTCTAGTGGGAAATCTAAAATTAACCTGAAATGAGAATGTTGATACTGCAGTCTTTGAGGATCACAAGGAGCATAAAACAATAGTCATTTAACAGCACTACTTCAGATTAAGAAGGGATAGGAAGGTGTTGAGACTATGGGTGCATATAACTACAGAACTATCTCAAACAGGTAAGTATACCCTGAAGACTGAAATATATCCCAAAAGCCAACTCAAATCAGCCCCTTCATCAAATAGTGGCAATTAGAAGGTGTTTGTCTAGTTAGTAAGTTTTTTGACCAGCTGCTTTTTCTCCTTATTTCTCTAAAAAATACCTAACTCAATATGGGAACTCCATGAGCAGGGGTTTTAATTACAATATTAATCATACTTTTGTTTTAAAAGTTAATAATCTCTCTGTGTTGTGTAGTGAGTGACACTAAATTTGTGTTCAGTATTTAAATTTTTTCTTTTATTTTTAAGTGATTCAGGCAATCTGACAACAAATGTGAGCTAGAAAATCCATCCCAGCTGATGCAGTTTCCCTCCAGTGTAAGTACCTGTATATCTGCAAAAGCTCAGTTGCTTTTTCCCTTTGGCTAAATGGGTCATAGCTTCATAAAAAATACCAGGAACTTAAGAATTTTTACCAGCTTAAGAAAAATACTTACGCTCATATGATTAATTCTTGATGGAATTATCATTGACTTGGACAGAGTGATAGAAAGAAAGCAG
>NW_010400596.1:7353-41300 GCF_000710305.1 Buceros rhinoceros silvestris | reverse complement strand
AAAACAGGTTATCACTATATAATTTTGTATTTAGAAAGAACAAATGGGAAATTCGGGGAGTAGTTAGTGGGGCTGAGAGACTGAACATTTGACGGCCGTTGTGCAAAGGAATTGAGAAGTCCCAAAGATACATGGAATTGGCACCCCATACAGAGAAAAAATGTCAAACTTGAACCCTAAAGATGTGAGGAGTAGATAAACAACATGTAAGTTGTAAGAAAAAACAATCCCAAACAATTAGCTCGCAAACAGTATTTCTTTGACCTCAGAAAAGATTGAGATAAAATAAGACATACAAAGGCTTGGAATTAGTCTTTTTAAATAGAGTAGTAATTCTTTTTTTGTTTGTTTGTTTTTGGAAGGGAGATTTGATCAAGATTTCAAATAATCTATGTATAAACCCACAATCAAAAGACTTCTAAACTTTTCTGCCACTGTGCTGGTAGTGAGGCAGAATCTTATAGGAACCAAGATCTTACAGGGCATAACTGATAGAAACAGAGATTTAGAAAATTGTATTATTTCATCCAGTCTGGGAGCAGGACCTGGTGTTTAAATATGTTCCAGTTAAGAGGAGTATATAGTCTCCAACCCAAAAAACTGAGAGACACAAGAGAGGAAATCACACATTGGTTTAAAGTCTTTGCTATTCAAATCTATCAAATTGGTCCTGATACTACTTTAACAGTATCAGAAGAACAAGATAAGTAGTATCTATATTTAGGAAAAACAATAGAAGTCGTGTCAGGCCAACTACAGGCCCAGGTGCCTTCAAAAAGTTTTCACAATAGGTTTAGAACACAACTTAAATGAGAGAACAAATGCAGATAAATGGAAAATGGCATAAAAATGCCAGACTCACCTGATAATATCTGTCTTTGATAAGATTACTGTATTTCCCTTGTCTAAAAATCAGTTAATCTATCTGGACTTCATTAAAGCATTTGTTGTGCAGCCACATGGGAAATTTATTAATTAAACTGGAGAACAGGGAGATGGGTACAAGAGCTGGGTGGTGGGAGAGGGGCTCAGCGCCAAGTGGGGCCCCCCGAGCTAGGCTATGCAGAGCTGGCAGATGTCACTGGGGAGCTGGAGAGGACTGGTTGTGTAATCAGACTTACTCAGTCATGTTATTACAGACCAAGGCACAAAAAGTCAAAGTTAAATTAAATCTGTGGCGGATAGGAAGTTGGGAGACATCACCAACACAGAGGAGGATTGAAAGAGATGGGTGGCCTGGAGGATCAGAATAATAGATAAGGGATGAAATTCAAAATTATGATGTGTCAGGTTATACATTTAGGGACTAGAAAGAGATTCTGCCACAAAATGAGTGCTCAAGAACGGGAAGGAACAGACGAACAAGAAAAATCTGAGTTTGTTTTTGGCAGAAAACATTTCCAAGCCACCAGTGTAAGATGGCCACAGCAGCAAGGCAAATTTCTGCAGCAATGTGTTGGAGAAGGTATTCCCAATAATGAAAGATTTCCAAGAAATATTCATGTGGTGGCACCAGCCACTAGTAAGAACTACTCTGGAACATTTGTACATGATGTTCAAGAAAGATTAATTCAAACTGGAACTGGAGAAGAGAACTACAAGAAGACTGGCAGGAAGAAAAATCTATATTAAGCAAAGAAACAAATTGAGTGTTTCTAATATTAGCCTAGCAAAATAAAGTCTGAGAGGAGAAATAAATGCCTTCTATTAATATAGTAAAGGGGTAAATACTGAGAAGGCAGAAAAGACATCAAGCAGTAAGAGTCTGTTGATGTATTGATAGAAAGAGTTCACAAAAACATGTTGTGGCAACTTAAAAGAAGATCTGTAAGCATTAGAAAAGTATATCCTGTAATTTTCAGTGCAAGTATCAGAAGCAAGAAACTGAGAAGATCTGGGTAGGGAAACAGGGATGTATTTTTCTTGATGGGATTATGCAACACATTTCCCAAGGGGTAAGACTTCACGGTCCCATGGTCCTAGTCCAGCCCTATGTCAGATGCTCCTATGTAGCTATATTCCCTGAGAGTTATGCTTTCAGGATTGCACGTCACTGAGGAACAGCAAGTGCTTTGGTCTGATCTGAAATAAGTTTGGGACTATAGCCAGGAGCTACTAATCTCTTCATAGGGGGTGAGATCGTTATAGCTTGTCGTGCTTTTAATTCACACACCAATATCTGGCAGGAGTTGTGTCTGCATATTTGTATAACCTGCAGCACTCCTCACTATGCTCTGTGTTACATCCACTTATGCTATATCTTATGCTATATAATACCTAAATCACAAGGTATTTGTTTTACAGAATGTGGGGAAAGGCTAAAATTGTTGGAGTACAGAATATGGAAAGGTGAAAATATATCTGTAAAACTCCTGAAATTAATTCACCCCGAGCAATTTTACACTATCTCACATTTAAATGAAAATATGAGAATATATTATTTAGTCTGAAATTTAAAGAGGTATGAGAACATTGCAGTATTTAAAGAACATATTTCTCAAATATTTAGTAAAAACTTATAAGAGGGAAAAAACTTTTCAATACAATTTTATTTTAAAATCCAGATAGGCTTAGGTTCTCACAGTATCTTTCATGACTCTGTCTTTTACTTCAAAGTGGATTCAAAACCAAAATGATCCTCTTCTACCCTGAAGTTGAGGTGAAGCTGAAATGTCCTCATGAAAAGATCTGTCAAGACTGAAATTGTTAACCAAACAGTAATTCTATTTTAATTTCAGGTCAGATTTCTAAACTTAAGAGGAGCCTAATACAGCAGCAACCTTCAATACAACCAGTGCTTTTGGATCTAGTGATGAAAATAGCCAGTCTTGCTGAAGAATGATGCCACTGGGGTGTAAACAACATATGAGATCCCTGAAAAGAAGTGGTTAAATGTGTCAGCGATATTTTACTGAGCAGCAGAAGAGCAAAAAGGAAATTAGTGCAAGTAAGTGCTCAGGTTTGAGCTGTCACTGGAGCCAAACAGGAATCCTGCACAGATCTGTAACTCCACAGAGCTGGGGAGAGGAGGGTGCTTGGGAAGGGAAGGGCTGGCATTTTGGTTTGGTTATTTTTGTATGATTAGCAGCAGACGTCATGTCAAAAGGAAGCAGAGAGGGAAATAGCTACACTTATTTTAAAAAAACCACCGAAGAAATAACAAAAATTACTTTAAAAATTTTGTGTGCGCATTGGAAGCAGAAAGCCTGTAAAGTATTTGTACGAGCTGTGTTAAAAGAATATTGATAAGAAAATAAATAAAGGTTTTTCCACATGTAGTTCTGAACTTCAGTAGTATCATATGCAATGTCATTCAAAACCCATGAACATGAACAACAAAAGTAAATTTTTAAGGAAGAAGGAATTTTGGAAAGCTGTAGGAAAGACTATATATCTATATAAAGTTCTAAACAGAGCTTTAAATCTTATTAAATTGTTTGTAAGACACAACAGAGTAAGAATTCAACCCTCCCTGAGTTGGCGTACTGAAAAATTGCATGTAAAATGTTGCTCTATTTACAGCTCACGGAAGGGGTTCAGGAGCTGCCAAGGATCCTGGTGTGTGTATCTCCAAAGTGCAGACTTCATCTTTGGTTGTGTTGGACTCTCCATAGTTAATTCTATTCTATCTATCTCCCTCACTGAACATATGAACTAAATATTTAACAAGTAAAGATAGACTCATTCCTTGCTTCTATAAGGCTTAGTCCAAAACTCACTACAGGAACAAGTCTCCTACTGATTTAAATGATGCCCATGATATCAGCTGCTGAAGTTATAGTCCTATAATACAACGACTCCACAATTTCTTATCACTCATTGTTCCAGTGCTTCATAAATATTAGTCTCAAACCCCGGTGCTGTCACAGAATTTAGAGCCTAGCTGAAAAAGGGAAGGTACAACCTTGGCTTGAAGCCACCTTTGTGCTTTCTGGGGCCCCACCTTACTGTGCCTCAGCACGAGCCAGAGTCTATAAGGTGGCGTGGAGATGACAAGGAGGCTGAGGATTACCTGCCTGCACACCAGCATAAGAGGGCATATATCTCATTTCTCCTCTGGAGAATTTCTAACGTGGGAGACTCTGCCCGCTGGATGTGTGTCAAACAGCCTCCTCACCAAGAAATGCTTGACCTCCTATTTCTGAGTGTTTGAAAATTGAGAAGCTACAAAATGTCCGCAGCAGAGCCACATGTGGTGGGGCATCTTTATGTGCAACCACCTATGTGTGGTGAAGAGACATTGTTAAGCGAGTGCTCAGCTTCACAGGAGCAGACGAGTACCATACACAGAGGCTCCAGTGCCCAGCAGTGCCTGAGAGCCAGGCTAGTGGGCAGCAGGATCAGGTCTCACCCAGAGGTCTGTCTGCAAGTTGTACCTACCCAGGCTTCGAGCTCCCTGCTGCAGAAGAGAAAGAGCCTTGATAAAGTTAAGGGTGAAATCATTGTTATTGCAGGAATTGGTGCTTATTTCTGATTTGTTTACCTGCACATTTTGTCTAAACGAAGGCAGAATATTATTTTTATGAACGGTATGCTCTCATTTGGAATTGACACTAATGAATGCAAGGCCCTTTCCCCCTCTTGTTTGTACCATCAAATTAATTAGCTCTATTGTGACATCAGTATTTTTCTCAAGCAGTTCAAGGCTTGAGCATTTTCCTTTCTTTTTCTAAAGGGCATCTTCAGTGCCCTTTATCTACCATAAGAATCATGCATCACTTGTATTTTTCACAGCTAATGCTGTTTATTATAAAAACTGATTGTGATGTGAAGATTGTTATACCGTGTGGCAAATTGCCCAAACAATTACTGTAAATGCATGAGCCATAAACTGTACTGCCAAGGACACTGGTAGGTTAGCTCCTATAAAAGAAACAATTAGAGTCTGAGGTGAAAATAATAGAGATGAGATGACAGTTATTGAAAAGGCAGAACATCCAGTTTAATGTTGTAAATATAGGTTTGTGGATTACACTGATGGTTTTAAAGTGTTCATGCCTTATTGAATGGAATAGAATATCACATTCTTTAGAATGGGGCCATAATTATTATTCCTTTTTAATTGTGATGTCTGATGCATTTGTGAGCTGTTGTTGAGAACATCCTCACATTATACTGATTCTAGTTCTAAATTATCATCCTGCTCCAAGGTTGGTTTTTTTATTATTTTACTTTTTTAGCATTTTGTTGTTCAGGGTCTGTTCTGAACAAAGTATTCTCTCCTGAGGAACTTAGAGTGCTTAGAGGGTTACAGCAATAATTATTTCAGTTTCAGCCTACACACTTCACTGCTTTAAATCATCATTAGAAGTTTCATCCCTCAGCAACTCCTTCTGAGACAGTCTTAAACTCCTAGAAACCATTAGATAAGAATAGCTTATCTTTATAACAGTTTGTATATAAAGGTATTGATAAGAATTTCCTAGAAATTAAGGGAATATATTTTTTCTTAGGAATCTTTTAAATACGGAATAAGGGGGTTTATGATTGCTAAAGAATTTCAATCCTTCAAACCAGATTTGCAACGTATGAAGATTGGGGTGCATAAAATAAGATGTGCACCCTACAGGAAGATATGTTGTGATAGACTATGGTAGAGATGAAGAAAATACGAGAAAAGTGACATTACTACTTGGGAAAATTAAATGGCCCTCTGTTGTTTTAAGATAGGACATAGGGCTAAACCCAAGTGAAATACAAGTATTAGACTCTAGGGAGAGCACTAAACAACTGGACACAGAACGATAACTAGCCAAGAAGGCAGAGATGCTGGGCATGTAGAGTCAGAACTGGGGATAGTCTGCCCAGGGTTTGCAAGGTGAGGACAAAGTGAGCAGCAGAGAAAACGCAAGTCAGTGTCAACACTGCAGCATGTGCGAGCTCTGAAGTACCAAATCCATTAGTGGGGGGGAGGAGGGGGGGGAAGCAGTAAAGTGCCTTTGAGAGAAAGTTGCAAGGAAAGAAACTAAATACTCAGCTGTACTACCTTTCAGGGAAATGCTCTAAGTCATTTTCAGGCTTTTACATACTGTTGAGAGTGCTACATACTGTCTCAATGCTAGGTAGAGGCATCACAGCTGTGTTGGAAACTGATGGCGCCGGGCTGAAGTTCAGGGAGGTGTTGGGGAGCAGAACTCGGGAGGTGGCTGGGCTGTGGGCACGGGCAGCTGCCTGTGTCCTCAGGCTGAAATAACTGGGCTCCCACAAAAAGTTGAGGCAGAATCCTGGATACTAGATCTTCGGTACAGAAGAAAGAAACAGCCGCACAAGTTACAGACAGACCAAGACTGCAAAGAGTGATGTGAGCACAGCGTGGAGCATTGCTGCCTATGCTGACAACAAAGCAGAGAGTGACTGTAGCTCAGTGAGAACGATTCCTCAGTTCTGGGCCCCTTAACGTACACACCTGAATATCTACTTGTCAGAAGGCTTTACCTGAAAATATGGCCAATTCCTACCTAAGAGCATCTCAGCATCAAACAATCCCTCCCTGTGGAGATGTCATGTTACGTGTGCCTGAACCACAATGTTGCTATTATATGTCATGTGTGGCAGTATCATTGCCTTCTGTTAATAAATTTTTTCAGGAGATATTTAAAAAATAGAAGCAAAACAGAAAAATAATTCATTTTAACAATGCAGAAAACAATAATTTAAATTACAATGTTAGATTCCAAACTGTTTGAGACCACCCAGATTCAGAAATTAAAGCAAAAATTGCAATGGAAAATCAACAGCCATAAAAGAATAGCTGTGTGAACATTAAGTAGAAATTACAGAATCATATTTTTAAATATTATGCCACTACAAGTAATCTTATAATAATTAAGCTGTACGTAAAATCAGAGCCTTTGTTACAAATCTAGGCAAGACTGATTTTCTTGTATGACCTTCAACTACTAGTGGTGTTAGAGAAGGCTCAATCTAATTCTTAGAAAATAGGTGTCACCAAACAAAGAGGACTGACACTAATTATCTCCCTTGTTGATAGTCAGGAAACAGAGGCAGAGAGGTGCAGTGACCCGCTCATCATTAGAGCAGTAGGTGAGGATATTTGCACACTGGCATGGCAGTGGAGGCTTGCACTGCAGCTACCATTTTGAAACTACGCTGTGAACTGAAAACTGCACTATCAGGAGAGTCAGTCTAGCAAGTTTCAGAAACATTTTGCATGAAAATAGAGCCACAAACCCCCCTATACTTAAATGTTTGAAATCTGAGGAAGAGAATATTAATCTGTGGTATTTTCTCACCTTGAGGAAATATCCCTTAGTTTTGGTCATCTCATCTAAAAAAGGGGCAGACACTAGAGGAGGAGAAGTGGGCCTGTGAAAGGACAATAAAGGGCTGTCAGTTCTTCTAAACAAGAAGAAACTGGAAAAGAAGTTTGAAAAGTGAAGTGGAAAAAGATGCTCAGAATAGGCAGTATATAGTATGATGATTAATAGTATCGAGGGGGACAATTGATCAAGAGAGCAGCTGTAAGGGAATTTGAGTGTTTTTTCTGAAAAGGTAATTCCCAGTAGGGTTCAGGCAATGTTTGTAATAAACCTATTTTTATTAAGATTATTGGATTGATGCTATCCAGGGGATTATATTTTCCAATTACTAATATTTTCATTTTTCAGTCTTAGTTTATGATTGAAGCAGGGACATATGTGGCACAGAACAAAACGCATTGGCCTGGTTTGGGATGAGAATAATCATAGCCTCAAAGCAAACAGAGTCCCAAGAAATTAGTCTTTATTTTCTAGCTCATTAAAAAAGACCTTGAGTTTTAATGGCAAAACATTCATACATTTAAAAAAAAATATTGATATGTATCTGTCTGTCTGAAGATTTTAGTGCCATACAGTCCGAACTAGGAGTCCAGCACCAATTTGGTGCTGGGCTCAAACCTTTAATTTAGCCCTGTCTATCCCCAAATTGCATGACCTTAGATATGAACACTGCAGAAAACCCCATGCTTACTAAGCCAGATATCCCTCAAATTAAACTAGAGCAATTATGAAGAGGAAAATTGCAACTTTTTTCAGATCCTTTTATAGATCTATCATAATTGTTGTATCTTGTTATGATATCCACATAATGTTGAAAAGAAACCAGTTCTGAAGACTTGCTACACAGCCGTTACGTATGTGAATTGCTCAGATTACATTAGTCTTTTGACAGAATGGGCTAACTACTTTAAAAACAGAGTATTTCTTTAGGAAAGATTCCCCAGACAGTGTTACAAGATCTATTGACAGCTCCATTGTGAACTAGTAATGCAGGACCTTACTACTGGGATGCCTATCTCCAGGGCCAAGAAGTTAAAAAAGAGGAAAAGGTGAATCAGGATTCAAGTTTCTTGACGGCTAGGCTCAGCTTAAGGTCAGAGGATATGCTTCTTAGGATGCAGTTTTGTCTGGAAGGGGCATGATTATATATCAAAATTGTGCTGTATAAAGGTGTTGGGGTAGATTCCCTATGTTCTTTTCTTTCTTTCTCACACTATTTTAAAAGAGAGAAGGAAAGAAAAGCAAGTACCATCAAGAGGTCTTGCACTTCTCTCAAGCTGTGTCTATTTTGGATACATCTGAGAGGAAAAAGACCTCAACTTATGTGACACCTGGTCTTTCCCTGGATCTCATATGAAAAAAAAGGGAAGGAGGAGCAAGTCCCCTGCGAGCATGTCAGAAGAGAATAATTGCCTAGAGGCTGATTGCAGTAGGCTGAGGCACGTATGCAAGAAGGTGACGGATGCCTTAGAGAGACAGTAGATAGATAGATGGCAGTCAGGTGAGACTAAGACACAGATACCACCCCTAGGGAGGAGAACAGAATAGGTGACCATAAAAAGCCTTGAACATTCATTCTTGAGAGGACAACTATGACCCAAATCTTGGAAAACAATTGTAAATTCAAAGAGTATCACAAAAGGATAAAATTCCCAGGTGTTATCATGACAAGAAGATACTTTCATAACCCTAAATTTCACGGGCTGTCTTACTACCAAACAGCAAGAAAGCAGCTGTCTGATAGGTATCAATATCTCTGTCAAGAAGAACTGGAATATAACCTGGGAGACACTGGTGTAGATTTACTAGGCTAGCTGGGGAGAAAGGAAGACTGACAAACTCCCCAACCCTCTACCAGAGCATGAAGTGATCTAGGTTTGAACAACTTACACTTATCATCCGGCAGCCATAAACCTGACTGCAGGGACAATGATTATGCATCAAAGCAAAATGTAAATGTAAATGCACTTGGTGCACCAAAGTGCAAAGTTAAGAAAAGCCTGCCAGCTTAACCTAGTTTACATTCAATTGTGTAGCTCCGTGCTCTTCAGTGCTCTTTAGGACTGCTGTTAGTAACCAGCAGTAATAAATCTGTGGATTTAGTGTCAGAGTGTCAGCTGGTTCCACAGATGAGGAAAACCAAGCCCCCCATTATGGTCTGAAAATATCAACTGATATTTTCTTGTGTGTCACTGAAGGCCTAGGGATCAAATAGCCACTTCTAACACGTGCCCAGGGTGTTTGAAAGGTCTTATCTCTTCCTTGATTTAACTTGCAAAGTATTTGTTTGGATCATTTTTTCTGCCTTTTAAAACAGAGGAGATAATCTGCATTTTATCTTAAAAATACCACGGGCAATATGTTGTCTGTATTTACACCCCAGCTGAATCAATTGCTTCAATTTCAGAGCTGCAGTGGCTGGATCACGGCTTAAAGTTCATAATCAGAACAAACAGCTCAAATGACACTGGTAGTGAATGCATTGATTAAATACGACTCCAGTGCTCCCAGTTAATGTTTCACTGACTTTAAACATCTTTTCAAGACTAACATTTAGCCAAGTCAAGGTGAATGTAATGGAACAACCTTTTTCCAGCTGAACATTTATGAACTGCAATACCTGAACAGAGGATGGGAGAGAGAGTATTGAAATGGTCGTTACCAGCCTGGTTCAATCTGCAAAACAGTGATCTCCCTAAACAAAAGAATATTCGAACAATGGAATACAGGAGTTCATTTAGCAATGTATTGCTATTTGTCCGAAGGTCCTTAATCAGTGATCTGAAAGAGCATAGAAATAAGCTCTGGTCCTGTAAATATTGACATTCAAGGATAGTTTTACACATACAGAGTTCTATAAAGTTCAGTGAGATGCCTGATGTTTGTTAAATTATTTATTGTGCCTACTGCAGGATCAAGCCAGCTGCTGCATTAAAGAGCACTCAGAGTCGGTTGTAATAGTGCTACAGTATTGGCATATTTAAATAAGCTGACAAAATTGTAGCAACTGCAAAAAAAAAATCTAAGTGTAAAGTCAAGCAATGCATGTATAAGTACTTATTTATCATATGGTTGAGAAATGATCCTCAGATTACAAAGCATCAGTTTTATATAGTTTTGTGCAAATAAGTGAAAAAAGATTTATAGCAACCAATATTTCCCATACCTTAGAGCACACTCTTCTGTTCTGTAATGTTGGTGAGAGCAGTTTCTAAGGCAGATATCGATACCAGAGTAAGTACTATGCTAGGATGGGCAGAAAAGCAACATGCTATTTTCATATGTTATTACTTGAAAGTTTAGCAGCTTCTTTTAATATTTCCAGTGCAATACATGGATGGCACATAGGTAGCAGAGTTCACAATCACCGAAAGCAAAAATGAGACAGTCTTTCAGTCTTCAGGTAGTCTCCAATTAGGAGCCCACAAGTCTTGGTGTCGTTAGCAGGTGTCTGCTTGCTGGTGCATGCCATTTTCATCCATGACATCAACCTGTTTCTTCAGCATTTTTGTGATAGCATTCAAAGCCTTATGTCATTAACTTACATATTTACCTTTAGGGTCTTTAATATATTTCATAGTTCAAATAGTACATATGCCCATATTTCAAAATACCATGATTAGACAGATAGAAAGAAGACCATTGAGCATAATTCCTGTAGGATTTGGCCAAGCAGAATATTTTTCAAGTGGTTCATCCTAGCTTATTTGAAATCGCTTTGGAGAGTAAGGCTGCAGTAATTTCCTTAAAAGATAACTCTAGAGCCACTATTAAGAACCATTCCTAACAATCAGCCTCAGTTCCACAGCTTGCTTTTACCCCACTTGTCTGAATAATACATTTTAGATCACCTTAAATAATTATACCCTGTCCCAAATAATCACAGTTTTCAAGTACCTGGAGATACCTTATTTTGATGCCAGTACTACCCACTTCAACGACTGGCAAAGACTGTCAATGACCAGGAGGCAAGAGAAGGTCTGGAAATACTAGGTCAGATTGAACAGCAGAGGATTGCTGCTTTTAGCTGGCTCCCTGTGAATGGATAGCTTCTCTAGCAGCTGCTCTCCTGGTAAAAACAGTGACTGCAGTCACTTCCTAAAAATAGTATTAAACTTTAGTCAAGCCCCATATCTGTATGCTGATCAAGGTGCAACTTGTGACTTGTAAAAAAGCTTGAGATTAAATAGCAGTACACAAAGAAGACGTGTGTTTTAACACCTTTTCTCCTCTCTTTTTCCCTTTCTGATTATGATGTGCAATAATCAAAAGAACAAGGATTAAAAGGGAACATAATTTAAATGCCATATTTTAAATGGACCATCTGGGAATAATACAGTTGTTCCTTATAGCAAAGTACATGCGAAGCTATTTCCAAACATATTCCTTAAAATTCTGTGATTTTTTTTTTTTTAATAACATCATGGGTTTGTGGGAAAGGCTGAGAGGAGCTGATGCAGAACTGCATCCCTTGGGACACCCTAGGCACTGGTCTGCTATCCTCCTAGGGAAGACTGAGCATAGCACAGTCCTGCCAGGCTGGATCTCCAGCAACTTACTTCCTTTGCTTTCTATCAGGAAGGGGATAAGACAGCAGCTGAAGACAGAAGAGTACTCAGAAGAGCACAAAAAACATTTTCTCACTGGCAATTGCTCTAAGACCATTCAATACTTATGCTGCTGAAGCTGGCATTGGCAGCCCACCAGATCCAGGGTTTTTAACGTCTTCCTTCTCATCATGCATTGTATATAGAGCAGGTCTTGTATGAGGCATCGTACAACATTTTGTGTTCTGTTATAAAGTGACATCACAGAGGGAAGTGAATCGATGCACTACCATCCAAAGAAAAGTACAGTCGGACAATCATGAAAAAAAGCACAGGACCAGCATCGATTCGGAGTGATACACTTGTGGGGTCAAAGAGCTAAAAAGGGGATAGCTCTAACAGTTATGATAAAGATATAGCCTCCCCCTTCCTTGCTGGAGGACAGGAGTGCAAACACACATTTTATCCTTTTGTAAAATAATTCTCATGCTTATCAGTCGTTTTCCTTGTGCTCTTGCTTCCGCTGCTCTCTTGACAGATGGGAAACTAGAACCAATCACAGAAATGGGGTGCAGCCTCACCAGTGAGGGTGGAAATGGTTTGCAGGTCGTTATCACTGTACCATGCAGCATGATCTACAAGAGTTTGCCTCATGCAACACATAACCCATCCCTGTCTGATCAGGCCGGTGCAGGAGCCTGGGGTCCACAACAAAATCTTGTGGTCCAAACCTGAGGACCAGGAGAAATCTCTGTTCAGAGTCATTATCCATGTCCCAGAAGCACAAGGGTCAAACGAGAAGAGGAAAGAGCAGAGCTGATAAAATTAGTTTACTTTTTTTCTAAATGTTTAGATATATGTACATATATGTTAGAAATCAGAAGCTCTCTCTTTTCCAATGACAGCTTTAGGAGGTTTTGATTTTTTTCCCCCAAAATATATTTATGAATATGTGTAAGTTAAATGCACACTTTTAGATAGATTAAAACATAAATTAATTCAAATTATATTTTTTCAAACTATATTTTGTGCTTAAGAATCATTTAATGATTTTTGAAGAACAAAAATTGTTAAAATATGTGTTGGAAAGAATTTTTGCTGGAAAAATACGGTTAGAAGCAAATACTTTTTATGAAATGTTAAGACTACTTGCTCATGCCTAAACATTGAAGCAAAAGCTAATGAAACATGGAATGAATAGGCAGGCTTTTAAGTCATGTTGTTCTAAATATCCAAATCTTGACAGTTTTCAGCATTTATTCCATGCAACTTTTGATGGTTAAGTCAATTTTTATTTAAGTCCTAATAATGATATAAGAAGCCACCCCATTGTCCTCATTCACACAACTTTGTCCTGGCTCATATTCTTAAGGGTAATATAATACAGCCATATTGTGTTTCCTCAGTAACTTCACCTAAAAGTGTGTATTATTCCTTTCACTTAACTAATGCAACTAACCCTCACTAATGACATTTAATGAGCCATACAAGTAAGCCCTAGAGTGGATCAGACTCTCTGCTTAAAAAAACCATAATTCTTTAACAGCCCTATTTTTTAACTGAAGAGGTAAATTGCACATTTTAAGAGAGAGTATAAATATCTTAGAGCCAATATTTAAAAAAAAAAAGTTACAACAAGTAGTTAAATTTGAAATAGGGGCCTAAATAAGAAACCTGTTAAAATATCCTTCTATTCAGATTGCTATAAAGAAATCTTAATTTAAGATGTCCACTCATGGACATGGATAGCAATATTCCTGCATATTTATTGAGTGAACCATAGGTAAAATTGTTATCACTTCTGTGGATATCTGTTTGCGTTGCTGCAGCTCCTAAGACAAACTAGTTATGGGACAGGACCAAAGCTTTGCTAAATGTTTTATAAACATCCAGCACAGCATATATAGACACTGCAGAGTTTATCACCTGAACATAAAACAAGAAGTGAGAGAGAGACAGGCTGGTGGAGGAGAGCGGGAAGCAGGCAGCACTGTTCAACATGATATGAAGGAGTCATAGCACATCAGCAGCCTCACTTTGCCAGTTTTGGAGGGGGTTTGTTTTTCTTGCACTTTTTTCTAGACATCAAAGCAAAGGAGTTTTAATGAGGGTCTGAAGGAGAATAATGAGGTACTTTTGCAGATGTCTGCAGGGTGTTCCTCCTCACTCAAAGGGGCAACATGTACAAAGACACTTTGAAAAACAAGTGAGCAATGGAGGTTGGCATCTTAGTTCTTTTGAAATGAAAGGCCCTGATGCTGACCTCATTTACACTGGTGAAAGCTGTAACTCCTGTGAAGTCAACGAAGTCCCTGTAGCATAAAATTGGTCCTGGATTGCAATCTGCCAGAAATGTCTTTCAGAAGCCTTGGCACCCATTGGAACCATATTCCAAAAAATACCTTCAGCTTGTTTTTGCATTTACTGTTTATGTCCTTCTGCCATTGAAAGTGCACGTTAGATAACTGTTTGCCAAAAATATGTAATAGATCTTAATGTAAACTAGAATCTGACTACTTTTATTTTAATATAGCAAATATACATATAGTATAGCTATATAAAAATATAGCAAATATATGCATCTATATATGAACAAATATGCGTGTATATATATACATGCACAGACAGGCATATATATATATATATATATATACTTTTCTCTGCAGCCTGATGTGGAGAGAGACAACTTTACACTCTGATTAGAGACAAGGTAATTATATGTTAAAGAGTAGGCATGTTATCTCCTTGTTAAAATACCTCTCTGTCTGACTTACTTATAATAACATTTAGCATATAAACATAAGGGAGAACCCTCCCAGAAAAAACGCTTCTACAACTTAACGCTAGTGCTAGGCATGTCACAGGAGACTTCAGGGAATTAAATTCTTAGGAGTCATTCCACCTTGAATCCCCAATTGTGCCTAAATTTGCAGGTCAGTTCTGACAGAATCTGGTAGCCCAGGGCTCTCTAAATTAAGACTCAGCTTTCCGTGCCCATCATCTGCTTCACATGGGCTACCTGAACTCGGGCTGATGTCACACTGCCTGCATATGCCTGTGGTATTTGATATCATGGTCTTCCTGCAGGGGATCTCAGGATATCTTATTTTCCTAGATGAGTTGTGTGACACTTCCTGAAGGACAGAAATGACGTACAGAACCAGGTACAAAGGTCAGGATCTGACCACAGAGTAGGTAAAGGCATTGTTCCCTCTGCTCTGATGTTCCAGGAGGCTCTCCCATGGAAGCATCATCATGGTGGCCCCAAAGCTGGCCCAAGGGACACTTATCAGGAGAGCTTTGTGGATTGGTTATGAATCTGGCCTTCGGTTAGCCAGAGGCTGCTCTTACACCATGGTGTTGATGCAGACACTAATATATACCACACGCCTCTCCTCACAGAGCTGACAGAGGCTCTCGGTACAGCAAGTATGAGGCTTGGGAAGGGAGGTTCTGCACAGGGGAAGCCCTGGCTGTCTCCCTTCTCCTTAAGCTCCCACCAATCCTATGGTTTTGTTCCCTCTTCCCACCAGTTCATTCCGGTGGAAGTGCACCAGAGAAATCAAAGAGCACTACCTTACTTGGAAAAAGTACAGCAACTAAAAATTCAACATTTATTTGGCTTGGGGATCTAAGTATTGCAAAAGGTGTTGCAGGTAAAATATAGATTTGATTCTGCAGAACTCCAATTATTTATAGCAAATTTGGTGAGCAAAAAATTAAGAATTAGATTTTCACACGCAACATTATTATGCTTACAGAAAGGAGTGAAAAACAGTAGGAAGCTAGAAGTTACTATTCCTGAGTGTGTCTCTTTATGTGGGGTTAAGTTCCAAGTTAACCACTGCCAATTTTCTCTGTAATTAAGATAATATTTGCTTACATTTAATTAGAATAGTATATATGAGATTAATTCTATATAGATATTTTCTTTAATATATTACCAAATCTGCCTTATAAATCATTATTCATTTCACCATTTGTGAAACAGAAACATCAACCAGTGTTAGGAAAAAGGAATTATTACTCTAATATACAACTTGGTCAATAGCCCTATCACATGCAGAAAAGTTTGAACCAGCTATTGCAATAGGATTCCTCCCTGAGTTATCAGCTTCCTGAACACCAGTGCCATTTCTGTTTTAATAACTGCAGGTAGAGAATGAACAATAAAATAAATCATGTGAAAACCCAGGATTTGGTTTGCTTTTAATTTTTTTTTGACTTACCAAGGAAATGGATGTAAAGTGTTTTAGCTGTACAGCTACCTCAGTCTGAATCAAATCTCTCATTCATGTCAGCTCAATTTATATCCCACAGAGATCAAAACTGATACACAGCCCATAATTTATAGACCCTCATACTACTTTTCAAATGAGTGGCATGCATGCCATATATTAAAACTATGATCCCAACCAATCTGTCTGCAGAAAACTACTGGCTGTTATATACAAGAGCTTTATTGAAGACAAGTCTTGGTCTAATTTATCAATAATAAAAAAAAAAAAACCAATAGAAGAAAACAGTGTGGGCAGTCTTTGCTCCAGCAAGCACACTTAGAATATTAGAATTAGCCAGCTATGTTGCAAATCACCAAAAGCTAAGGTGTAGCCTCACCTGCTTTGTGTCACCTTTAAGCAGCCTTTAAGATGCCTCTCAGTAATCTCTTTGTGTGGTTTATTATCCGCCTTGGGCACAGTTTCTTTCTTGTGACAAATCAGTGTGTAATTTCTGTCGTCGTTGTTTGCCCAGAAGGTACCAACTGATGTCTCGTAGCGTATGCAGAACTCCACCTTGGCTCCATCTTTCTGGTAGGGAGGCACCAAAGAAATCTTAAAGCAGAACTGATCAGTTTCACTACCACAAGAATTAGGCATAAACTCTGCAAGGATATCGTAATAACTGAGCCAGTTATTCAGTGTCATTCGAACGTACACCATTTTTTCAAAGGATACATTGAGGACTCGTATAATGCCGTTCATGCAGGTAATCCCAGGCAGGAACACGATCGACTCCAACAGTACTTTCTGCTCTCGCACTTTTTGCAACAGTTCTTCTTGTGAAGCAGGTAATGTAAACAGTTGGGAGAAAAAATATTCCTCCTGAGGGAAAACTTCATCTTCTATGTCATTATTTTGTACTATATTTGGAAGCTCCCAGGTATCGAACTCTTTAACAGACACAAGATCAAACCCAAATGCATCAGCAAATGAAACTTTTCTCCCGATGGTGGTGGGAGTATCTGCCTCCTCTTCCTCTGAAGAAGCAGAATTCCGCCTTCGGGGAAGTGGAGAGAAACGATGTTTAATGTCAGGTTTAACATCTTCATCCTCTGAAGAGAAATCATTTAAGGTGGGGACTTCTAATAAGTCAGCCCTTCTATCCTGACTAGGTCCTTCAAAAGACTCCATTGGGCTCTCTGATATAAACTGAAAGACAACTGTACAACTAGTAGCAGCTGATATTTGAGACACTGTGATATAAAACAAGGATTAATGTTACAGTTGACATTGCAAAAGGGAGTCAGGCCTATTAATAGATGCTATGGTGTGTGAGCTATGTTGGCCTGTTCTCCATCTGACAATGTTAAGTATTATAATTTCAATGATACATTTCAAATCTTGCATTCCCTATTTTTATGTGGCTTTGCATACTAAGAAAAAATAGTACTTAAAACTAACTTCTTTCACTGTTGTTTAACAGCACAAATAGAGCTATTTTTAGATTATCAGCTTATGTTGCAAAACAAATGCATCACATTGCACATCTCTGATTAGGATGTACACTTCATCAGTTAAATAGTTGACATATTGTAAACTATTCCTGCATATGTTTTCAAGGCTTTTTTTTTTCACAACGTTGTCAGATATGAAAGTGCAATGTCACATTGTGCCCTGGCTTTATTATTTATTATTGAGTTAGCCCATGCTAACTCAAAATGGGACAGATCCTAGGACTATGCCAGCTTCTTCCAGCTAAGGATTAGCCATCACAACTTAAACGAACAAGGAATGCTATAAAACACTGAAGTGAGTCCACTGGAGATGAACTTGTAATGCACCATTGTAAATACGACTGAATTCACCACTAATTAGATGATGAAATCATCTAGTGCTAGACTGCATTTAGCATCGTCCAGCCAAATGGAGAGAAAAGCAACACACAGAGTTAATTTGTGCAGCCAGCCCTGAAACACAAGCCCTGAGCCACATAGCTGTAAACAGGAGGAAGAAACATACTGAACACTTTAAAGGGCCTACAAACTTTTGTGCAGGACATCTTCCCTTGATATGAAATGAAACCTTGGCTTCTCAATCTACTTAATCAGTTAGCATTGGCTTTTACTCTTATGGCATTCCACACATGGAAAGATGCAGTCTTTACGAAATAAAGATCATGAACTCAAAACGTCACCATTTTCCTTCATATTATTTAACCTCTCCTATTTCCCCTGTGTCCACCTCAAAGAGTAAGCCTACACTATAAACTAATGATGCAGTATAAGCTAAGAAATTAACAGGATTTGCTTGGAATTAGCCATGTCAGAGACTGACAGCATTAGTGGCATCATCACAGACCTCAGCGTAGGCTGGAAACCTAATTTTTCATTCACATTTTCAAATGGCTCAGGTCTTGCAGACCACTTTGAATCCTTCTCCTTGTTGTTACACTGTCACTAGTAACTTTAAAGTGACTTAGGCACATCTATTACCCGACAACAAGGCAAACATCTTACCATGAATACCCTTTTCCTCCCATACCATGAGACCACGTCCAGGTCATACCAATGCTTCTCCATCTTAACCTTTCAATAGCCATCACACCTGCTACTGTAAAAACATTCCTACTTCCCTTGTCCCATCATATTTTGAGAAAACAGCATACAAGAAGAGATTTATAAAATAGCTTTCTGCCATAAGCTACCTATCCCCTACGACAGCCCGTAAACTTTGGGGTGAAAGTTTTGAAATAGTGCTATACAATGCTGTGTTTTTCAAGAGGAAAAGCATTCAAGATGTCTTGTTTAAAGGTAGTGCTATCCAGCCACGTATTTATTCAGGTCTAAGAGCAGAGTGAGATCTCCAGAGCTCCCTCCATGGAAGAGTCCAGAGTTTCTCTCACTCAGTGGGATCCCAGAAGCACAATTTCTGCCTGCTTCTGCTTACTGCTCCACACATAGCTGCAGAGCTGATTTGCTGCAGGCACGTTTTGGCTTCATTCTGTGCAAATTAGGTACAATTTGACAAATTTCTTCCGTCAACATAATCTAAGAAAATATTACTGTAGTAATTATGCAAACAAGGAGAACTTATTTATGACACTGTTACTACCCTAACGATCATACTTGTTTCTGTGGAAAGCCATTTCCCCTTTTGCATTGTATGTTTCTTTACAAAAAGCTGCATAGACAAACTCAAATGGGAAGGTAACTTCCCTGGTGGTTTCTCGTGTGTTATGGAGGTAAGAGGTGCAGGAGGAGGGCTGCCTACCAACTCTACTCAGGGGAAGGAAGGGTATATCTGAGACCAATGAGCGCTTTGAGAACGGGTTCATTTCTAGCTGAGAATGGAAGGACTAAAGCAGAAAAAGAAAAACCATGGAAACTAGTGTTGCTGCTAGAGTGTATGAAAACAGGTTAAAGTCTCGTTAAAGAGAGTTTTTACATATTGATTATTTTTTGTTGTAATTTTTGTTTTCTTAATGCTTGCTGAAAGCAAACAGCGATTTGACTTGTCCCAGTCCAGCACTAGTTCAGGCAAGGAGACCCTTTCCATTCAGCATGTAATAGGTTAGACATTCTGCCCATGCCACCAGACAAATCAGTACATGCCATGACAAGGGTTGCTGGGAACCAAAGGTTTATTTAGTAGTTTAGCCTAAGTGCTACTACCACTGAGTGACAGTCTTCAGTCTTGTGCCATTAGGTAGTGAGAGAAGTAGCACGTACTTCATAAGGTCAGTTAAAATAAGAAACAGAAAAATGTTGTATAAGAAATAAGCAATATACAAGAGGGAAAGGACTCTGCTTTCATACAAGAAAGGTATACCAGTGTTTATAAGGGTGGAGACTAACAAGAATAGCTGAGAATAAGGGAGGGCCACACTTGTGGAAAGCAATATCCTATCCACAAGCTTCATCTTCTTCAGTGCAGTGGGGTAGAAGCTTATGTCTGTTCTTTACCTGATTTAGGTCTTACCTGGACAGTTTGTACTGGGTTAAACTTTTCATGGCAGTGCAAATATTTTCTCAAAATTGTATATAGAGTTACACCAAAGCAAGCATAGTTATACCTTAAAAATAGCATTAACACTGTGAAAATATTGTGGTGAAAATATTTATTGTTCTCTGTATCTTGCAAAATGGTGCCTAAAAATAACTAAATCAGATAAATGAGTAACTACTTCCTTTCAGACTGCAACAGCAACACGTAATTTTAGAACATTTTAATGGGACAATTTCTCTAATCGCTTCTTTTCTAAAGCCTCATCTTCCTTACTGATTTTGAACACATCAAATTCAAATGCTGAATCAAGACAAATGGTTTCTAGGTGTTCTTAAACACTGTTGCAGTAACAGTGAGAACAACAGGTAGAATGGGTGGAGAATGTGTAGAAAATAAGACAGCTCTATATGCGGTAGTTTCTGTGTGGAACAGCATAGTAAGCATCACAGCGAAGAACATCTCAGAGTTAGTAGGCTTGGGACTTAATTAAACACACAGCAGAGCAACAAAAGCAACAGCCAAATAGGTCTTTAATTAAAAAATACTTGCACCTGCCTGTGTTTTTGGCATATCTATTATTAGCACTGGCCAGCTGATCTTTCTTGGCCTTAACTGGAAGGAGAGAGAATATACTTTTCTGTGTCAACTAAAAAACAATTATGTCTTAAGCATAGAGTAAAGATGAGCAGTAAAAAATCTGGTTCCACTTGGCTTCCTAACAGTGTATTCCCTAGTGCCCTAGAAAACTGCACTCTACTCAGCTGAGAGTATGAGATGTATTACTAACTTTGCTGCTATTAAATAAATCTATTAGGATAAGGCATAAAAACAATTTCTACTTGCAGAGAACACTGTTCTAGCTGACTCCTGAATGGTCAAAAGTGATGAACCAGAGGTAGAAGGAAGATTTTAAAGGTTATATCCTTTAGAAAAGAACATTGCTGGCATATTGTGAGAAGTGTGTTGAAACAGCAAATTTAATTATCGAAATATGTAAAGCTAAGGAAGAAAGAGCAGCATTTCACCTAAGGACTATATTGTCTCTAAAATCCACATGATTAAAGTTAAATATGAGTAATACAGACTGAGTCAGGACAAAAGCTGCCTTCAATGGTTTTCAGCTTTTAGTTACAGCTTGTAAGCACTGTCTGTGTTTTTTTAGAAAACTTTGTCCTATGACTGCAACTGGTCTACTCTGTGATTGGAGTAGAAATCCGCTCACTCTTCAAAAATTTCTGTTTTGACAGTGCCAAGTGGAAAAAATGCAGTCTGTAAATACATAAAAAAAGGAAATAATAATATTATTGTAAGATGATATCCTGCATTCATACAATTACAGCTAGGTCACTGACAAAACTCTCTTTAACCTAAATTGATGACAGAGAGCCAAACACTGACAGAGGAAAAGACAATCTTGGCACAGTAAAAATTCAGAACAGATTACATTAGTGTAACAGAATTTCCAAATACTTTGGTTTCCCAACTCATCTTTTCAAGAACATTTAATTTATTGACAAATTACAATGAAAACCCCTTTAATTAGCCTGTCTGATAAAGGCAGCTCCTTCTTTGTTGTGGTGTTTTGTGGGAAATCTCAGATTTCTAACCATCCAAAGTTTTTAATAGAAAATGCAGTAAGAAAAATGCCACTTTAATAAGGTATGTGTGGGTATTGGAAGAAGAATCTGCTTCCCCAGCTTGAAAAAAGTCTGTATAGTAACAGTAGACAGTATGCTTTCTCTGCCTCTGATTTTTCTTTTCAGATAAAACTGGACATTGAGCCAGTGAAGGTGGTTCTCCCTCTAATGTTAAAGCTTTGCAGACATTTCAGGCACTGACAAGAAGATTTCTACAAAGAATAAGGACAAAACAGTGAATTTGCCTTATGTTTCTTAGAAGGAAACTTGATTTGGGGAAAGAGAAATTTTTGCCCTTTCACCTTTAATGATAGGACTCAGGGAAAACAAAGGTTAATTCCAGAAACAGTGTGAAAGAAGGAGGAACAAGCAAGACACCTGGAAGCATGAATACATTCCTTGAGGGCATATCTGAAAAAAACAAAAAATTCTTTTTCTCAGAGATCAGGGCTTTCAACCCTTCCAAATGTAGCTCTTTTTCTCATCCTTTTTTTCTTTCATTCCCTTTAGAATCTTCCTTTACTTCCCAGAAGGTTTGTTCATCTGTTCGAGTATGGAGCCTTTTCCTACACATTTTTTCTTGCTTAGTATCTGAGTTCAAGTTTTGGCCTTTACTACATTTAAATATCTGAACTCTTCAGTCTGGCTCCCTTTAATAACCTTAGTTTCCTCAGTTTCTGAAAATCTGCGCTTAAAATTGAAACCCTTAATACGATGGTTTTGCTTATTCTTGATTTAATTTTTGTATTTGTATGCACTCAAAGTCTAGTCTCTGTGCCCAGTCCTTCAAAATCCTCTCCATTTACAAAGTTGGTACTGAAATAGCAGAACATGAGCTTGCTTCTGTGTTTCTTTGCTGGAGACATGGGGGAAGAGCTCTACAGTTCTTGTCACAGTGAGTGGCATTTGTTCTTCAGTCTGCAGCTGCAATGTTCCATAAAAACACAAATCTCGGTAGAAATAACCTAATAACCTATAGTGAATCCAATATCTCAAATTCAAATCAAACTTTGGATGTTGTTATTGTAGGAACCCCTTTAGACACGGCCTGCTTACCATTGCAGCAACAGAAATTGGATTATTTGTAATTAAGTGACAAATTGCTTATATCAGAACTAATATCTCAACAACATCTGCTATGATCTAGCAACTGTTCAGCTGCAAGTAAGAAAGGAGGAGAACAAACTGGGTAAATTAGTTATCAGAAGTTATGAAAAGCCACCAGTATCAGAAAGATTATGGCAACTTTGGAATGTTCCAGGCAGAGAATTTCTGGTAGGGATAAAGCAGGTCAAATGAATGCCTTCAAAAGAAGGCATTGCTGAGGCTTTAGACCCAGGAAAAACAATTTGTAGCTCATCATGTCATTCCTAGAATTTCTGAACAGCCAAAGCTGTTACAATACTAGCTACATCCCATTCACAACAGTAATGGAAAAGACCTCTATTAATCTTGCAAGAAAGTAGGAGGCAATCCTACTCTGACACAGAAACGCCGGATAACTAACAACCTACCCATGTGAACTATAGCATTACATTACGAGTCTTGTTTCTTGGTCTAAAAACGTTGTGGCTACCGACTGAAATGTAGTTTGGTGGATTTGAAAGCCTGAGAAAAGGCTTGCAAGTGTCCAGTCAAGATGATCACTTGGAATGTGACCTTCAAGCTCAGAGGAAAAGGGGTCAGCTTAATGGGTGCTCTAGTCCCTCTCTCCCTCTCTCTCTTTGCCAGAAATAGCATATGAAGGAAGCACCCAAGAGTTATTTTCAGAATCCATCAGAGCTTGGACGACATCGTCACCTTCAGTCTCATAAGACTAAATCCTTGAGGTTGTTGTCAGTGCCTTGAAACACGAATCTCAAACATCAGTAGTGATCCAAAAGAAGACAAAAGGTCTTCTTTCAAAGCTTCTACCATTTTGTTTTGTTTAGAACATATTTAAACAATCAATTATCTTCCTTGACTAATCATGTGAGATGAGTATCTTGTCCTTAACAGTGTCAGACCTCAGGAGGCTGAGGGCAGTGTCAAAGTTCAAGCGACAGTTCATGCTTTGAGGGTCCAAGAGCACAGCGCTCACTTGTTCTGAGTGCTACTTGCTCCCTCAAGTGGTTTCCTGGGTCAGCAGGACTGGTCACATGCACACTCAGCATGAAAATCAGTTGCACAATTGGGATTAGAGAATAAAGAATAAAAACTGGGAGCTGTTTGTGGGGTTTTTAGTACTTTAATTCAATTTCACCAAGAATAGATACCCTGCAGCTATAAAATTTGATAGCAACTTTCATTTCAAACAATACTTTCTTTTAGTACATAAAACAAATGTTTATTGTACTAAATACGTTTGACTAAGTGTAGAACACAGGAAACAACTTGTTGGTTTCAATTTGTTCTGCATATCACTGGAGGGTCTAATCCTTTCACAACTCTATCTAGCCACCATCAATTTTTCATTAATCATTATGTTTCGATGGGGAACACTGAAGGGTGTTTTCTCAGATTGTAATGAAGTGAGAGGCAAACGTCATGGTCTGTTTATCTTCATACTTAACATAGTATAATTATTTCGGGGTTTTTTTTCATTCAGCTAGGAATTGCACCTTGACTTTTGTAAACATAGGCAGTTCAGTTTTCATTGTTAAGGATGTTGACTTAACAGAGTATAAAACAGGAATCTAGCTATGTGAGAGCAGCACATTTAAAGTCCAAGTTTCCTTTCTGCTGCTGGTTATATTCAGCAGACCAATTTTTAACTGACTACTTGCAACAAAATACCAGGATGCTTAAAATAGATGCTAGTCTTCGTGCTGCTATAATGACTGAAGACTTTTCTGAAAAAAATGAAGGAAGTCAAGACATCTGCACAGTAGGAGGAGAAGAAGGAAAACTGGTTCACAGGATTACACCCCGAATTTCCAGCTCTCACCTATGTGCCAAAAAGGGTCTTTCCATGACTGTGGATGAAGCAAGATTTCTGAAAAAACCACCCCTATCTTACATAGCCTTAATTGCAAAGGCAATTCTTTCCTCCCCTACAAACAAGCTGAATTTAGCTGCTATCTACAAATATATTGAAGATAATTTTCCTTTCTACAGGAACAAAGGTCGAGGCTGGAGGAACAGTGTGAGGCACAACCTTTCACTAAACGATTGTTTCATCAAGGTGGGAAGGTGTGAGGATGGCAAAGGAAACTACTGGAGTATTCACCCATCAAATTTAAACGACTTTGTTCATGGGGACTTCAGGCAACATCGAAGGTCACAAAAGCGAGGACGTCAAAAGGAGCTAGAGCATTGCCTTGCAGTCAATTATTTCATGCCATGGGAACACTATCCTTTCTACCCAGCACCAAATTGGCTTTACCAAACACATTATTTTCTGGATCCTCAGCGGAAAAGGCTGTATGCTGACAGAATGCAGTGTGTGCATGAATACCAAAAATTGAATGTAAACAGCGATTTGATCATGGGGAAGTTTTCACCTTCACTACAGACTGACAAACCACACAGCATTTCTGTGGACTGGTTTTACAGATCTCCTGCTACTTCAGTTACGCAGGAGAATATTTTCCTAAATATTCAACAGGCTTTCCCTAATTCCCTTTTCTTCTTTTCTCAAAAGCAACAGCAAAATGAAGCATTCAGACACATCTGTAAGTACTAAAAAGTATTTGAAGTGCACTAACTGCTCAGGCAGCTTTGGATTCTGTCAAGATATTAATATATATATTGCAAAGTTTTGAACATTTGCTATGTTTAAAGACAGAAGAAGAGCTTACTTATGTAAGCCAGTGATTACCAATGATTATTATCTAAGTGTATTAACTTGGAAATAGTAACAATGAGTACTGGTTTTAATAATTCTGCTAGTCAATGGCCATGCATAGATTACTTATTATAAGACTAAATTCATTAGCACTCACTACCCAATAAAATTATTTTTAAATTGTCCTGTATTAATCATATTATTGTATACTACTGCTCTATTAGATTCAAATTAATACTCGTGTATGTGTATTTATAACTATGTATTCAAACATACACCCATATATTTACTTTTATATTACATAGAGTAGGAAGCATTAATACATTTTTTCCTTTATCAGTTATCTTTGAAATGCTACTGTCACCTTCCATGCTGTTGGAAACATTAAGTGAGTTACTCTTCTACTCATTTAATTTGGTGGTTAGTACTCACTTGGCACTATTAATTATGATGCCTTGTATTGATCTCAAAATCACATCACATTTATGTACCTTAAGCAGTTAAGTGGATACTTGCTTCTGTTTGAATAAATGTTCAGATGAATAAATATTCCAAGTGAAACAGGACAGCAATATTATCTTTAATATGTTCTTTAGTTCAAACCTGTTTCTTAAATGCATGGTCACATATTAATTAACCTACTTAACTGATGACAGTATAACTAATTATGAGTTTACCCATTAGTTGGGTGTAACCCAGCTAAGAAAGTATCTCAGATAATGTCACCTATGCAAAATTGCTTAAGTTTATATCTATACTTACAGTTTACAGTCATATGCATGTACATGGTTGCTTACATAGGTATAGCATCTATGATGATATCAAGTACTCAAATATACTTTTAAAATGTATCTATCCAGTAACCTCATCGTAACAGGAACATTTAATCATTTAACATTTCATCAAGGTGAAAACATGCAGCTTTTGCTAAGTTATAAACTTTCAGAAAGACTTCCTTTGAAATATTTGCTCACTGAAAATATAAATTTGAGTCACAAAGCCATAAAGACTCTGCTGTGTCTTAGTCATGAAGACCCTTATTATGTGACAAAACTTGAGAATTTGACAAAAGTGGGGGAAGGTAGGGTTCAGGGGACAGCCAGATGGGGACAGGGAGGAAACAACAGAGATAACTGGACAAGGAGCCCAGACATGCTAAGCAAGGAGCTATGAGAGGTCTGAAGAACACAAACTGTGAATGCCAGGCAATTGTAGTCAGATGAGAATGAAAGACAGGAGTAAGAAAGGTCAGGGCAGGTTTGAGCAGTAGCAGGTGGGAAAAGTCTCTGCCTGCTATAGCTTATGTACTAGAATGTCTGGGACAGAATTTACTACTCACAGTTCTTCAGCTGTCAGCAAATCACTTTAAAATTACACAAGACAACACGTTACTCTTGTTTATTCTTACTGGCTTCATTAGCTTACTTGGCAAAAGCCTGTGAAGTGCACCCGAGGGTATTCCTAGAAGGGAACAATGCCATTTGACTTCATCTTCCCTACTATATAATTGTTGGAGGAGAGGAGGAAGTGTATAACATGGCACTTTGGTTGAGCTATGGTGACCTGTCACTTAACAGGACATCCTGTGAGTCTGGAGTAACAATTCTAGTTTGCTCTGGAAAAATAATCGCATTCTACCAGATTAGCGACAGTGGTGGAAATATGCTATATACCAAACCATACACATGATTCCAGATCATCTTCCCAGTTTCCTGTGGGAATGCAGTGAGAGGAACTCACATACAGAAGACATTCTTCTGCTCAGATTTTATTTGAAGACCACTTTGAAATAGTTTCCATACCACTCGAGGTACACATACCATAGCCTGAGAACGCCCATCTTAGATATTTCCAGTCTGATTATGTAGCTGTCAGTATGCTTTCTTACATTTTTTTCAATGTGTTTTAACTTTTTGTTTGTTTGTATAACATCTACGTGCCCCGGTGGAGGAGGATTCTTTTCAAGTAATAGGCAAACGTTTGTTTTGTCCTCTTCAGTCGGTGGGTATCCATAGCTTTCTTACTGTGCATAGTTTAAATATTGCTCTGAAGACAAAATTTCAAAATTAAAAAATTTAAAAACAGTAAGAAAAAAAAAATCAAAATGTGTATTTTACCTAAATGTCGAATCTCCAAATCCACTTACCATATAAAAATAATTTTTTGATCTTGAAATATTATCCTACACTTAGAGAGGATATCAAATTTCTGATACAGGAAATTACCATTTAATGAGAAAACTGAAAGGTTTTTGAAAATTAAATGGATGAATTTCATGCTTGTACAGGAATGTCTGAGGCAGTACATGTAGTGTAAGAACCTCCCTCAGAAGTAAAAACAACAGTTACAAATGCTGAATTACAGAAAATATGACAGGAACACAACAGCCAAAAGCTACGTGTTGACAACTTCAGCATTTTCCAGCTGAAATGCATTACTGGGGTTGATGAAAATGTCAGGGAGTAAGAATCTCAGCGTTTTGACTATTGTCACCTCTGTTCTGCCCATAAATAAGACAGAGGTCATCTTTTTACAGCAGATCTCCTTTGGGAGTACACAGATGAAATGCCAGTGTATGACATAAATAGCTTGAATGGAGGTCATGTACACTCTCATAAATAAATACTGTCAATCGCTCTCCTCTTCTTTTTGCACTAAAGAAAATTAATTCTGCATAGTGAAATTATGTTTGAACCATACGTTTGCTAACACTTTCAATAAACTGTATTTTAACTTACTGAGCAGTAAGAGAACTAGGCCTGAGCATAAGAACCTTTTAGTAACAACAGGTAATATTTTTAAGCCAGATAATAACATTTACTTTGTAGTTGACCTTCACCAGTTTATACAAATATTTATTCTAACAGTTCAGTACAATGTCTCAGCCTATAAAGCCCAGAAAGTTAGTATACAGTTTAATTTCCGACACATTTGCTGCCCAGCACAACTGCTGACTCTGTCTTGTCTTCTTTCATACTGAAAATCAGCACCGTCCAGGGGCACCAGTAACAGCTTTGTAGAAAAAGAAGCCTCCAAGCTGTATTTCTGTTGCAGGGACCCTTCTGCGAACCGGAGCCCGGAGTCACAGATCGTATACCAATATGGTTAGAAATCGTGCTCCGTTTATTGTAATCAATGTGCAAATATATATAGACACTGCAAGCGTACACGTGGCTACTCAAACACGCTAATTGGTTAGAAGCTACTGTCCACGCGCTATCACTCAAAAGTTAATTGGCAATCCCGCGCACTGCACGCGAAGGTTCAGCTCCCCCTACACTTTTTCTCATACTTTTAGCATCTTGATATCACTTAGTAAGGAATTTTGTTTTTATCTTCAGGCAGGTCTTCAAGGACAGTTCCCACGGTGCCTTACGCTGGGTTAGTCTCATAATTAGCACACCTGTCATAGCTTGGATTGTTCACAGCCATGAGGAAAACATCATGTCCGTTTTCCCTCAGAAATTCTTCCAGATATTTCCACTCAAACTTATGCACACTAATTTATGCTCACCTAACACTTACCCATTTCTTGTACTCCCTGCAACAGGTCATCAAAGACAACTTTCCACTTTGGAAGCATCAGAGCAGAAACACTTCTTCCAGTGTGGTGAGGCTTGTGTACATGGATGCATGAGGATATGTCAGGTTTGGCTCATAGTGACAGCATGATGGAAAAATCTTTTAAAAAAGGGAATATTTAAAACCTCTTTGAGAGCTGGTATCATCAGAAATAAGATTATGAAAACAAAAATGCCCCAACCACAATCACAGAGGAGCAATACAACATCACTATAGGACACAGCTATGTGTGATTGATTTAAATGTGCCCCCCTGTACCTAAACTTTTTAATTTCTTTGAAACGTAATTTTAACCAGGACCTGCCCAGGTTTGTATTACCTGGGCTGTGTATGTTAAAACAATGAAACAACTGTAACCTTCTTAATCTATATTACATGCCAAATAGTGATAATTACCTACAAATTTAATTTCATCTATACTAGTAATGTGCAGTGTTGTGTCAAATGGATCATGACGACATGGGTCAAAGTACACAATTTTTGTACCATAAACCAAGTTTTTTAATCTTTTTAGCCAACACAGACTCCTGAACAGGTGATCCAAGCACCTGAGAAATGCCCTGGAAGGGCCACCTCAAATGGCTGAAAGCCACCATGGCATCTCACATCTCACCTTGCCCCAGCAGTATTCTAACACAGACAGTGTGGCTGAAAGCTGGAGGTCAGACTCTTCTGTGATCTTTAAGGCTGGTTTAGCCAGTGTTTAGGTAGGAAATTGGATATAATGCCCATGAATGGCTCCTCTGTGCCTTACCTGGTCAGCTGTGTTAATTATTTCATCCTCTCTTCCTCCTCCAGCATTTACTCTATTCTTCTGTGTCTGCATTTATTTGCTCTCTTCCAGTTCCAATCTGAATTTCCCACTTCAAGTTTTTCCTCTGTTATCTTCTCATGTATGGCTCAGCCAAATTGTCAAAGCAGAACCCTAGATCATAGTATACCCAGTTCATCAGAGATAGAACAAAGCTTACGTCAACACACTGAAATAAGACTTTAGCAACTTCTGTAAGAATAAGTGAAGAAAGATTATACGGGCCCTGATTCTGTTCCTACCAACAACCATGGAAATAAGAACTAATTTCATTGGAAGCAACAGTGCATAAAGTTAGTAAAACTTCGGCTTGCAGACTTTATTTCTGTAATAAGACCATACTGTACTAATTTTCATGTGCATCCGACAGATTTCTTGGCACAATCTGTAGTAGACTTGACTCAAGCTGATTGCTCAGCAAGCAAAGTCTCAGTTAAAGGACTTGCTCCTGGGTTGTTCTTGTCTCCAGACAGAGCTGTCAGCTATTCAAAAACCCTTTGGAGTTTCATCAGTTAGAATTTTTATTTAACTGTTTCAACATTCATTTTAGTACTGTGTTTTTGGCACATAGAGCTTACCTGCTTATGTCCTTTGAAGACAGTGTGTGGTTTACACTATGGTTGTGAATTGTTAGCACGTCTAAGGTCTGGTGTCTCTAGAGCTGAGAATGAACATTTGATCAGATGGAAACAAGACAAAATGCCAGGCTTGTTGGATTTTTATATGGCTGCCTCTCTCCAAGTGAAGGAGTACAAAAACAATGGGGGAATCCTCAGCACCAGGAAAAAAACTTCAGATAAATTTTAATTTGTAATGAAAAATAGCCTGAGAACAGGTTTCTTTTAGAGAGTATTTGTTTTGTTTTGGGGAAGGAGACATTTGCCTTTTTAAGCAGTGAGATGCAACAGAACAGCTTTCCCACTTCGATTAGTAAGAAAAAAGACCTTAATCTGCCTGCCAAGAAAGTGCCTCCATGCTGTCCAAATGGGTGTCAGAGAAAGATTTAGTAAAGATAAGACACACTAACCCTGTGCAGGTTAGATGAGTGGGCAGCGAGATGGATTGAATGACAGAGCTCAGAGGGCTGTGAGCAGTGGCTCAGAGTCTAGTCAGAGGCCTGTAGCTAGCGGTGTTCCCTAGGAGTCAGGACTGGGTCCAGTCCTGTTCAACATATCTGACCTGGAAGAAGGGACAGAGTGCACCCTCAGCAAGTTTGCTGATAATTCAAAACTGGGAGGAGTGGCTGACACAGCAGAACACTGTGCTGCCATTCAGTGAAACCTGGATAGGCTGGAGAGTTGGGTGGAGAAAAACCAAACGATGTTCAACAAGGGCACGTACAACATCCTGCAACTGGGGAGGAATAACCCCATCCGTCAGTACAGGTTAGGGGTTGACCTGCTTGAAGGCAGTTCTGCAGAGAAGGACCTGGGAGTCCTGGTGGACAACAAGTTAAACATGGGCCAGTAATGTGCCCTTGTGGCCAAGAAGGCCAGTGATATCCTGGGCTGCATGAAAAAGAGTGTAACCAGCAGGTCAAGGGAGGTTCTCCCCCACCTCTACTCTGCCCCGGTGAGGACACATCTGGAGTACTGTGTCCAGTTCTGGGCTCCGCTGTTCATGTGAGTCAAGGAACTACTGGAGAGAGGCCAGCAGAGGGCTGCAGAGGTGATTTAGGGGACTGGAGCATCTCCCTTAGGAGGAAAGGTTGAGAGACCTGGGTCTGTTTAGCCTGGAGAAGACTGAGATGAAATCTTATCAGTGCTTATCAATACCTAAAGGGTGGTTGTCAAGAGAATGGGGATGGTGTCTTCTCAGTGGTGCCCAGAGACAGGACAAGGGGCAAAGGGCACAAACTGGAATGCCAGAAGTTCCATCTAAACGTGATGAGAAACTTCTTTACTTTGAGGGTGGCAGAGCACTGGAACACGCTGCTCATAGAGGTTGTGGAGTCTCATTCTCTGGACATACTCAAAACTCGTCTAGATGTGATGCTCTCCAAACTGCTGTAGGTGATTTTGCTTTAGCAGGGGGTTGGATTAGGTGATCTCCAGAGGTCCCTTCCAACTTCTACCATTCTGTGATTCTGTGAAATTATAAAAGTCTAGATAACAATTTAAAAAAAACCCAATATCTCTATAGCCTGTGATATAGAGCTGCACTACAGAAGAAAAATTTATTATCCCTCTTTTCTTCTCTTCCATAAATATTCTGAAACTGTGGATATCAATCCAGTTTGTTCAAGGCTTACCAAATTATTTAGTAATTCTAATACAGAAGCAACATGCTGTGGTTCCTTATATGACAGCAAGACATGCAAATACTAAGGACAATAAAAATATCTAAATAATCAAGTAAATCAGCCATTAAATGCAATTGAAACAGCATATATTCCACTATTCCCAACCCAGACTTGAATTACACAAATTAATTTTTTTTTTCTAACTTCCAACTTTCTAAGAATATTTTCATGGATATCTTTATGTGTAAAACCAGTAAATAAAATTACTGAAATAAGAAGTTGTAAAGGAAAACCATTGTAACCAGAGGTTGCTCTAAACCTGGAGGCGGTAGGAGTTTGAAATAGGCCTGCAGACACTTTGAAATGGATTTTGTCTGATAGCATCTTCTAAAAACGGTCATGAAACCATTTTTACAGAAAATGTACATAAACTGAACTTCATAATCCAGAATAGCTTACTGTGTTAAGAAAGCAGTGTTGCACGTGAACAGAACTATTAGCATATTTTCAGTATAAGATACATTTTAAACAGCTCAGTAGTAAGTTGCTGGAATTGTTTGTTTAATACAAAGATGTTCCCAAACATTTGCAGCATATCTGTGTGTGTGTGTGTCCAGGTGTGCACATAAGCACCTGTGTGTATTAATGAATGTTCAAAATCTCATCCTTAAATGGTTTAAAACTTGCATACAACAAGTGGAAAGACTTTATATAAAAAGTATAGCTGGTATAAAAAGCAAATCAATGATGCTCCAGAATTAACAGCTAGTATGTTTGCCACCTTCACTTCTGCTCATATTCATGCCAGAGCAGCTAGACACGTGGAGAAAACTATCCCATTATGTTAGTAGTACTACCTCAAAGATGAGATTAAACACTAATTCTGTTTAATCCCTGTAGCCTGCGACACAATCAAATAAAAAAGGTAATGATAATATAACTCACAAAGCAGAGGTAAAAAATAATGCCATAAAGGATGTTCCATCAGCTAAAACCTCTAGATGTACATCTGATTGCTGCAGATGAAGAAATTCTATAAAACATCAAACACTTGGTTCACAGAACAATTCTGAAATGCAAAGCAACAAATTAAACAGCACACAGTAAGAGTCAGAATCAATCAGGACAAAATTTATGTCATGCTTGAAAGCCTTACTAGAATTCATACAGCAATGCTTCAGTTAGTAGATCTTTTGTTAATTGAGATACAACAATACATACCAAAATTTAGTAAGAAATAGCAGATGTGCTACTAGCTGATAATTACTTTGCAAATCTGAATCAAATAATAGCTTTCTAACAATTAGAGTAATCATAGTAATTTTAAGGGTGGAGAGAACAAGGATGATATCAAGTTTGTGATATAAAAAACTGGAATTAATACTTGCATAATCTCCATCATTAATCAAGAAATAAATCCATCTTGCAAGTGGATTTCTTGAGAGCAGTTAATAACTGCCATCACACTTTTCTGAGCCTGCAATCCAAATATAGATAGAAGAATGACTGATATTAGTTGTCTGAAAGTGACAATTCCCTTCTGAATATCACCAGAACATGTGACCTGTATAAAACGAAGTTTTGAAGTTAAATGATCTTACAAGGAAATAATTCAGCCGCTAGCTTGATTACTACTGCACACTACAAGCTTATGTAAGCCTGCTATACCTTCAAGCTGAAAAAAAAAGAGTGTTATTTTTTGGTGTGTATTTATTTACATTAAAAGTAAAAATTTGGATTCTACCAATTTCGAAGTATTTAACTGCATTCCTAGCATCTCCAGAAGTTTTGAACCTCAGTTTAGGGTAAGATGCAGCACCCACAGGTCATGGATATTTCCCAGGCACACCTTCCTGC